>NC_136790.1:33322921-33340421 GCF_951216825.1 Electrona antarctica | reverse complement strand
CACACGGTTTGTATTACTACTAGAATTTGCCGCCCTTCGGGCGGCTCATCCTAGTTCCGTTGCAGCGCAATGGGAAGAAGGAAATTGCGAGATTTGACAGACTCCACTTCATGTTTCAGCTGTGTTTTTAAACCCAGTATTGTGCCCTTCACATGTAGTAACGGATGGGTATTATTATTATTTGTTGTATTTTATTTTCACATCAAAGCAAATTAAATTAAATTAAAATAAGCACACATGAAACTGCTTTTTACTGTTTTTGTTTACTTACAATAAGTTACTGTTTTTGGAAACCAAAAGATGTTGAGAATGGAGCAGAACATACTGTAGTATATTTTTGTGGGGACCTTGACTGCATTATAGTAGGCCTACAATCTTTTGGATTGCAGTGACCCCACATTGTTTCTTCGGGAACAATATTTGTAGTTACAATGAGGGCTACATGAGCCGAAGGGAGAGAAACACGTCGCCTCTCTCCAGTCCGTGCGTATGCTGCTGCTGGTGGCTGAATAACAACGGATCGCATCGCTGACTGACATAAACGCACAGTTACAATTCAGAGGCACTTCAATAAGAAAACTCAACTAATAACGCTTGTGTGTGTTAATCTGCCCTATGCTGACGTTAGTATATAATGTTTAGATTGTTTTCCTCTTGTACATGCGTTTGTGGGCACAGTGGCAGGGGGTGAAAAGCCGATTTGTCCCATGGTGTGCACTGCGCAACTGTGCAGTGTAAAACATGCTGAAATCAAACCACACACACACACACACACACACACACACACACACACAGTCACTCAGTCACAAATCCTCCACAGTGTGATTACGTGTCTGCAGTGACACTGATGCGAGGTTCCAATGAGTCCGTGGTGTGGTGAGACTGGGAAAGGAATAATGCGCGGAAGAGCTTGGCATCCGACTGCGCGCGTTGTGTCGATGAGATGGGCGCGTTGGGAAATACCGCACCGAAGCAAACTCGCCTATTAGTTTGCATTGCATTTGCACAGTGCGCTCAGTGTGATATTTCCGAACGTGGCCGTTGTGTGTGTGTGGGTGTGTGTGTGTGGCTGGCTGGCCTGTGTTTTGCTGCGTGGGGATCGCCATGTGAGGGGGCTAGCCAATAAGGGCCCGGTGTTGCATGTGGAGAATTGTGTAGGTTAGTGTGTGTGGTGTAGCCGAACGGGGTGGTGAGAACATGAGGGGGATGTAGCACAGCAATCGGTGACCCCTACATTAAGCTGTGTTGCTCCCAGCATGCAGTGCAAATGCGTGTTGTAGCAACCGTAGCCAATGGGAAAACAGGATGCAGTGTTGCCAGGTCCGCGAATTGTAAGCGAGTTGTAAGTAGCGTGTTGAATGGCATTTTTTCTGGGCTTGTTTTCATAGACCTGGCAACAAATTAGGCGGGGGTGTCGGTGCTTGTGGCGTGTTTGTGTTTATTATTGATAGTGATATTGTTTGTGAGTCTGGACGGGAGGCGGCTTTAGTGGCAGTGCAATGACAATTTTTACGCGGGTGATGTTGAGTGTGGGCGTGCTGCGCGACATGAGGAGATAGCGGAGGGTCGACGCGGAGGGTAAGTCTGTGACGTGTTAGTGTGTTTAGTGGGTTGTTGCAGTGTGTGTTGCAGTGTGTCAGTGACGTAGTAGCTGGTGCCTTTTGTTCCTGGGTGCGAACAGCGTTTTGGGCACACCTTTTCAATTGTATAATAGATACTTCATCAACATTTTAAGAAAGTGATTTCATGAATGCAGAAAATAGAAGATCTACAAGCCCACAATGTGTTGTGTTGCAATTTCAATAAGTAACCGATCAATACGTTTTTGCTTATTGATCGGTTATTTGACTTATTTTCCAGTGGTTCTTTTGAGGACCTCGAAAATAGTACTTCACAATGTGTCATATTCTACTATTCTTGTGGGGACATTTGGTCCTCAAAAGTGCACACACCCACGCACGCACGCACGCACACACACACACCCACACACACACATTGTGTCAGTCCCTTTGTATTCATGGAAGGGTGGGTGCCATATTTAGGCATGTGGTTGGGCGTGCGCATGCCGCATGCGTGCCGTGCACGTGTCTTTTGTTTGTTGACATCTTGATGTGGTTTCTTCTTCTCTGACAGGAAGTAGGGAGGAGTTTCCTCCCTCCCCTGCTGGTAACATTGGAAACCTGTATGTGTGTCTTTCCTATAGGACTGTCCGGGGACAATAACAATGGCTGCCGGCAGGGGCATGGGAAGTATGTATGCATATTATATATACTGTATATATATATATTTTTTTCTCGTTAAGTGTAATTATAAATTCAAAAATATCTATTACAACAATAATGTACTTAACTTTGGAGAATAAAATAGATGTTAAAAAAGGCGTAATTGTTTTAAGTAATATGGGTGTCTGTTGCTTACTAGTATAGGAACCTTTGTAACAGGTACTGCGTGACACAGGAACCTGATAAATTCATGGGAAAAGGGAACGCACTTTCTCCCAAATATTGGTTAGACATACATTAATAGATTAATGTTTATTGCTGCTGCCGCCGTGCAGAAATGGGGTGTTAAAATGTGTGCGTGTCGTGTGTCATTGACCGTCTAGCTAACCTCTGTACTTTTCATAATGCACAGGCTCAAAATCCAACACAGACTGTTTGTGAAATAGAACACCAGTCTTTTTAGTATGTGTGTACTTTACTTGCTGCACTACATGCTAAATAACACATTTTTACGCCATTGTGTAAAAAAAGAAAGAAGAAAAGGCGTGTGTTCAGCCCCCGTTATAAATGCCTACCCTGGCTGCCGGTTCAAATCCCTACTGTGGCTGGTTGTGTCTACAGATGTCCTTGAGCAAGGCGATGAAACGCACCCTTTATCACTCATTGTAAGTTAACCTAAACTGGGACATTGTGTCATTGTCTCCACCAGGCCGAAGGCATGGGGAGAGAGTATGTTTTGCACTCCGTCCGTGTGTGTGTGTGTCCGTCCTTCCGTCCTTCCGTCCGTCTGTGAACAGCTAATCTCCGGCACCGTTAAGCTGGTCGATGCCAAACTTTGCACACACACTCCCTGGATGCCAACGATGAACCTCTGCCCCACATTTTCCAGAACGGCCTGTTATAGCGCCACCATAAGGCAGCTTTTCAATTTTTTTACCTAAAACTGCACCGATCTGCGTGAAACGTTCCATGCACACTCCCTAGAGGCCAAGGATAAACCTTTGACCTGCATTTTCCGCATCTGCCTTTTATAGCGCCACCAGGAGGCCGACTTTTGTAAAACACATTTTTTGATATTACTCCTCCAGATTCTGTCCAAAAATCTCACAAAGGAAGGAGACAGTATCTCTAGAGACAGTATCTCTATGGTCATGTGCTCAAGTCGGATCTTTCCGATATTTCATATTCCATCCTAATTGGCTATAATTGGCTTTCACAGTTTGCAAGATTGCCCCGTTTTGAACAAAAGCCTCAAATCATGAACGCAGCATGCAATTTACGTGAAATCTTTCACACATTTTCTTACTAGGCTGAGGAATATATCCCACCCTTTTCACATTGGCCTGTTATAGCGCCACCAACAGGTTGATTTTTGCAAAACACATTTTTGGAACAAAATGCCTCAAATCATCCAATTGCCATCAAAGGCGTATGAAGAAATGGCACCCTTTTCACATTGGCCTATTATAACGCCACCAGGAGGCCACAACCTGACCTGCCCTGGTGGAGACCTGTGCAGATTGTAACTACAGTTTTTTAATGTCTTACTGTAGCGAGAGAGAGAGCGAGAGAGAGAGAGAAGAGTGATTCAGAGTTATCCTTACTTATAACTGTTTTAACAGCAAAAGCACATTTTGTTTTGTATTTTCTTTAAGCTAGTTTTTTCCTTTCTTTCTTTTTTATATATTTGACAACAAATTGGCCTTTCATGGCACTGCTCTGTATACAGTATATCACATTCTATTTTAATTGCATATACTATTATTTCTTAGTTGGATTGTTTCAGTTCATACCTGTTTTGGCCATTTAAATGTATGTTTCCCATGCATGCCAATAAAGCCCATTTGAATTAAAATGAATTGGGGGGGGGGGGGGGGGGGGTGATGAAAGACATGGAGCAGGGATAAAGCAGAGGGAGGAGGATGAATGGAGATTAAAACTGTGGAATTCCATTGAGTTCTGCTTCTAAGAAGCTGTGGGATTTTTAGTGGGAATGCCTGGAAAATCCATCCAGTCCCCTATGAGGACCTCAGAGGACACACATACTGTCCCCTCTGGGGGTCCTCCGGGGTCCTCAAGCTTTTCAGGCCGCCCAAGTATCGTGCCGACAAGCACTTAATTGGACTTGTAGGAGTTGAGGCATTACGTTTAGTTTGACTCGGTTCCGCAGATAAATATTGTGAAAAATGCGAGGTGTGGTGAGTCTGTGAGCTTGTACTGTTGATACACTATTTTCACAATTTGCCTCTTGCTTAGGAAATATTTGACAATTTGTATAGTATATTGATGAACTTTGATACAGTGATGATCTTGTTGTTGTTGTACATTGGCCGGGTCCTCAGAGGCAGACAGATATATGGGTATCCTGGGTCCTCCTATACGGGGGCCCTCGGGGGACCACCAGGCAGCCCCCCATGCAGGGTCAGTATATGGAGGGCACATGTATGGAGGTGTTGCTTTGATGAAATGCTTCAGAGGCCTCCCTCTCTCTCCCTCCCATCTAGGATCACTGTTGTTCCCACAGGTTTTACATTACAGCGGGCAGGAGACTCCAGTGTAGCATGGCTGTACCGTCAGGGAGGTCCCCCACGTCATGTTAATGAGAGAGAGGCTGTGGTGGAACAAGTACTCACATGTTTTACTTAAGTAAAATTATCAATACTGCAATGTAGAAATACTCTGTTACAAGTAAATGGCCAGAATTCAAAATTGACTTGAGTAAATGTACAAAAGTAAGCTATTGGTATCAAAATGTACTGTAGAGAGAGCGAGAGAGAGAGAGAGAGAGAGAGAGAGAGAGAGTGCGTAGGTGTACACGACCTGAAAGTCATCAACAGGAATTAACACAGGACAGCACACCGTACTTACTGTACCTTACCCAGAGACTAAGTATATAGTTACTTACTATAATGAACTGTACTGACCTGTGATCAGATCATACCTGTCTACGTCAAGCCCACATACTGTATCTATGTTAATCACGTCATAAGGAACGTCAGAACTGGTGTCTGTAGGATCATATGAGAGGGAAGGGGGGGGCATGTCATTGTTTCGACAATCCATTATTCCGATGTCCCATTGGTCCGACTGGCCCCATTTACTAACCCTATCCATAACCCTAACCGCACACGGAACGGAAGCCACGTAGTCGGAGTAATGGGATGTCGGAATTATAGTCCCCGAGAGAAGAGGAGAGAAGAGACAGAGAGACGGAAAGTGGCGTCTAAGATGAATGAGGCGGTGAGGCCTCCCACAGTTTGGTATTTTAATGTTTAGTGCGTGCGTGCGTATACCGGTAGTAGTAGGAGTTATAAGGAATGTGTCCTAATAGCCTTGTAACCTGGTGACCCGGTGGTACAGTACAGCAGCCAGCCATACCCTTCCATTGTCTTTGAACTGTCACTCTAAAGTCCCCCTGCACACATAACCACCTATTTATACACGCTGAGGCGTTGTTGTCATTCTGCTCTGAGGAGGATGTGAAACCACTTTCACATACACTTCCCGACACCGACACGCACGCCCGCACGCACGCACACACTCTCACGCGCGCACATGCATGCAGAATACTGCGAAATCCTGGGTTTTCATGGACCCGTAAGGGTCTGTAACTCTGAGAGTGTACACAGCATGGAACCAAATGGACTCTTACAGGTTTGTACTGTAACTCTGAGAGTGCACAAATAAACCCAAAAGGTCCCTTATAGGTCTGTAACTCTGAGAGTGTACAGAATGAGCCAAATGGACCTTACGGGTCTGTAACTAGACTAGAGTGTACAAATCGAACCATTTTTGTCAAAATCCATTTGGTTCCAGTCGTACACTCTCAGACTGTGATTGACTGGTATTCAGGTAAACAATTGTACAAGTGGCTCCTTGAGCCACTTAAGCACACGGCTGTACTTGGTTAGTTGGTTGTATAACAAATACTCAAAATACCAAAAATAGTCCTTCTATTGTGCTCGTGACGTGCTATTTTGTAAAAACATTTTCAACATTCTCTGAAATGTTTGAAACATTTCAAAGAATGTTAAAAATGTATTTGTACCGAATAGCAACAACATGAAACATTATGTTTTCTATCTGTAATGACATGCCCATGTAATGAGTTTGTAATGTAATGACATGCCTGGACACTAGTGTGGATAAAACTATTTTAATTTTGGAAACATAATTGTGAACGTACTGCAGTCACCCATGATTGCATCGTGCGTGCGTGCGTGCGTGCGTGCGTGCGTGCGTGCGTGCGTGCGTGCGTGCGTGTGTGCGTGCGTGCGTGCGTGCGTGCGTGCGTGTTCGTGCGACTGTGCATCTATGAAAGCAAAGTCTATCATTTGCCACGGACAGTGCCAAGTCTTTGCCTAGTGTATGGATATATTGGTGACCCCTGCTTGTGGTCCTTCATGACCCCTGGTGATTCTTAGCAGTGAGGTCGCAACCTGAAGAGTGTGTGTGTGTGTGTGTGTGTGTGTGTGTGTGTGTGTGTGTGTGTGTGTGTGTGTGTGTGTGTGTGTGTGTGTGTGTGTGTGTGTGTGTGTGTGTGTGTGTGTGTGTGTTTGCGTGCGTGTGTGTGTGTGTGTGTGTGTGTGTGTGTGTGTGTGTGTGTGTGTTTGCGTGCGTGCATGCGTGCGTGCGTGCGTGCGTGCGCGCGTGTGTGTGCGCGTGCGTGTGTGCGTGCGTGCATGTTCACACATCTATTCCCTGTGATCCTACATGCCCCATGGTGACTCTTGGCAGTATGTTTTGTGTCAGTGCAGGTGTGTACAGGTATGTGTGTGTGGGTGGGTGTGAGCGTGCATGAAATTAAATACGTACAGTATGTACCTGACACAAAGTGTGATAAGCTCCATTCTCATTAGCAGGAAAAACTGTTCCATCGGGGTGTCCTGTGGAAATCGACACTGGTTTCAATATCACTCACTATATACCTTGCATGACAGGTTGCACTGTCTACAATTCAACACCTCTTCTCCAACGTCCACCTACCATGTAAAACCCTTACATAGTTTACTTTATGAGGAAGTGGTTGGGACTTAACACCCACACCACCAGAGACATTATTTTCCAGTCCAAACAGGGGGTGGGTTTGGCGTCCCAAAACGTGGAGTGGATATATTCTGTAACGCCACAAGGCTGGTCCACTCCATAAGCATGCAGCTAAACAATGATGACAAGACTGTCAGGGAACTTACTAGATCTCTGTTTCTAGATATGAACCGGCGTGAAGTGCCCTTGGCAAGAGAGGTCGAGTCAAGTATCCTGGAGTTCAGGAGAAAGTGGACACACATGCCACTGGGTTTTGGGTGTCGTCAGATTGGCCTGACCTCTATGACCTCTGTGTGAGAACTGGAGTATCCCTGAGCTGAGGACATTATTTCCAGCTGTTTGATCTCAGTAAGAGCTACTGTTATTAGAACATTGAACATCATTTATCACCAGTCAATGCAGAGAGGTACCGTACCATATTCTGCGGGAATGTACATTGCAAGGCACGACAGGATAGTTGATCTATTAGTTAAGGACATAAATTCATATGTTTCATCATCTGCAAAAATGTATAAGCACTATTGTGTTTCAACTGCCATGTTCATGTGTAATAATGAAAATGATGCCTTTTCAGATGTTACAGTTAATTCTCCAGATGTTGTTGTTGTTGTTGAGGACAGTAGAGAAGTGACCATTTTGGAAGTGGGATGTACATTTGAGTAGGAAGAGGAATTTCTTACTGTGACACATCTAGGGGCCGCAATCTGCATTCAAAGATTTTCCTATAAGCTTTGTCATTGGCCAGGCTACTTAGTACTTCCTGATTGATTAGTCATTTCGACCGGGTTTTTTTCGACCAATGACAAAGCTTCTAGGAACATCTTTGAATGAAGATTGTGGCCCCATAGATGTGTCACAGAGACTACATTTTTATGCGAGAGTTTTACTCATTGCTGGCTGTCTGAATACGAACACAATATAAATAAATCATTAACATTTTGACATATTATTGCTTATAGCTACTTTAAGTACGTCTTAAGGGTGCTATTACAGTATGCAGCTTGGTTACAAATGTAAACTGCTTGTGTTCATATTTGGAAGCCTCTGTAATGTCCATAAATCAGTTGTGAGAGGCCTGCAGATTGCAGGTACGCCCAAGCCAAGAACTAGCCTAAGGCATTTGTTAAATTCTGTTCAGTGTCTGTGATAATTGGCAGTCGCCATATATGGAGGAGGCGATGCTTCTTGTATAGACTTAGATAGCATTTGAAACAGACTTATGTCATGTAGACAGCACAATAACAGTACAGCATAGTATAATATATATGTATAGCTTATATGTATAGTGTCATTATATATAGATATATAGACGTTCTTAGCTTACGCATGTTTCTTGATAAATGCTTTTTATATATGTGATGTATTCCCATGCTTTTTGTTCTTGCTTAATGTAAGTCGCTCTGGATTAAGAGCGTCTGCTAATGCCTAAATTGTAAATTGTAAATTGTATTCATGACCTGAAATCCTGACATTTTTGAGTTTCCCAAGCCTGTGCATCTACTATTGTTTGTGTTCAAGAATGTCTTGTTAAATTTGAACGCAAATAAAGATGTTAAATGTGAGTGAGATATATTCCTGCATGCCTTGGGATCCTTCATGACCCATGGTGACTCTTAGCAGTGTGGTCGCAACCTGAACCTGAATTGTTTTGTGTTAATCGGTGTGTGTGTGTGTGTGTGTGTGTGTGTGTGTGTGTGTGTGTGTGTGTGTGTGTGCGTGTGCGTGTGCGTGTGCGTGTGTGTGCGTGTGCGTGCCATGGGGTTCCTGTATCTATTCCCTGTGATCCTGCATGACCCATGGTGACTCTTGGCAGTGGGGTCACAACCTGAACTAGATAGATGCCTTTATTATCCTCAATCCCATGGAGGAAAATCAGTCGCATAGAGGCGGCACGTACAGCAACTTAATGTTAGTACAGGTAATCGTATGAAAAAAAAAAGTACTGTTGTGTACAGCAATACAAGGCAAAAGAAGAAAAAAAAGAAGCATCAACATTCAACAATACAGAGCGGAGGTAAAAACAAATAAAGTGTTACAGTCAGTGCTTCATAAGTGTTACCGTATCTCGTAAAATAAATGATAATAATAATCAATGCAATGCTAATCAAAAATGCCTTTTGGTCAGTGCAAAAGTGAGATAAGTGAAAGTGCTCACAGCGAAAAGCAGCACCACCATGCACCCTAGGAATAGGAATGTAATTAGAGGTGTGTGTGTGTGTGTGTGCGTGTGCGTGTGCGTGTGCGCGTGCGCGTGTGTGTGTGTGTGTGTGATAAGTACAGTATGTACCTGATACAAAGTGTGATAAGCTCCATTCTCATTGGCATGAGAATCAGTAATCAACTGGCAATGTTCCATCTGGGTGTGCTGTGGAAATAGACACTGGTTTCAATATCACTCACTACTCCCTACCTTGGAATGCAGGAGTGTGATTATCCCACACTGGTTCTCCAATGTTTTTGTGTCAAGGACCCCCAAATGGAAATGTATTTGTCCACGGACCCCCATCTGATTTTTAATTCACTAATAAATTCATTATTAATTTATAATTTGTTAAATTGGAAAAAGGGCTTCGTTAAGACCTCCATATTATTATGGTCAATGTGTGAAAAGTGGGAGCGATTGGTGCAGGCGGTGAGGAGATACGGCGGTGTTTCTGACAGACAGACAGACATTGACTGAATTATAGTATGATGATGATGATGATGATGATGTATACAAAATCTTCAAAATATGTAGATCGTCTATTTTCAAACGGTCGAAATGTCGGCCTATATAGGGTGGAAGTGGTTAATTTATATTTTGTAATAATAATCCAAATCTATAAAGTAACTAGTAGGATACTAAAGTGTTCTAATTGTAGTGGAGTAAAAAGTAGAATATTTGTCTATGAGATGTAGTGGAGTAGAAGTAAAGAAAAGTGGAAATACTCCAGTAAAGTAAAGGTAAATTGTACTTAAGTACAGTACTTAAGAAAATGTACTTAGTTACGTCACCACTGTCTGCTACAGTACATCCATCACCAGTGTTGTAGTGCGACCTATAGAAGTGGGGGGACGCCCCATGAGACACGTGCGCACACATGTGCGTGCACGTGCGCACTGCGCGCAAACACGCACTATAAAACAGGCAGACGTGTATAGCCTAGTTAGAAACAGGGTTTACAATGCTTAATCATATCCATAAAAGTAAATGACAAGTCAAAAAACATATTTTTGCCCAAATATAATTTTAGCCTTAGAGAAGTGGGGGGAGAGAGAGAGAGGAGAGAGAGAGAGAGAGAGAGAGAGAGAGAGAGAGAGAGAGAGAGAGAGAGAGAGAGAGAGAGAGAGAGAGAGAGAGAGAGAGAGAGAGAGAGAAGAGAGAGAGCATACAGTAGGCATTACATAATGTGGAAGTGGTCATGCTGCTGCTATTTCTCCATCATGTGGGAATGACTCTCTATACTCTTCACATATGATAGGAATGATGTTATCCAGCACCGTTAAGCCTGACTCACCCGCGCATAGCAGTGGGGTTTGACAGGAAATTTAGATTTAGTTTTAGTCATAGTCTTTTGAATAAATGTTCATTTAGTTTTAGTCATATTCTATTTATTTGAAATCTTTTATTGTTAGTCTAGTTTTAGTAATATCACCAGTAAGATGCCTGAGGGCAAGAAGCGACTTCGCCCTAAAGGGTGAGGTCGCGTGCACTGGCCATATATGGAGTGTGTCTTGAGTGTACAGGGTTTGTTGAGGTCAGATCAACATATGGAATGTCAGAACAGGTCGGCTCCATGGAGATCTAAGGGTGGCAGCGGGGGCAGTGTCTTGAGTGTACAGGGTTTGTTGAGGTCAGATCAACATATGTAATGTCAGAACAGGTCGGCTCCATGGAGATCTAAGGGTGGCAGCGGGGGCAGTGTCTTGAGTGTACAGGGTTTGATGAGGTCAGATCAACATATGGAATGTCAGAACAGGTCGGCTCCATGGAGATCTAAGGGTGGCAGCGGGGGCAGTGTCTTGAGTGTACAGGGTTTGATGAGGGCCTTAATTTTCGGGCCTGTTGAGAACACTATAGTTTTTGCCAGCTGCCGCGTGTGGCTGCACAAATAACTTTGGGGCAGGCCTGTCTAGAGTTTAAATGGACAGTTGTTATTTGTTTTATAGTTTTAGTCATATAGCTTGTTTTTATATTGTTTTTATTTAGTTTTCGTCAGTGAAAAAAGGCAGTCGACAAACATTTTTCGTCATAGTTTTAGTCGACAAAATCAACACTGGTGCATAGTGCAGTGCACAGAGAATATTGTGACCAGATTTGACTGAGAGCCTGCCATCGCGCACATTCCAGCTTTTCACCAGAGGAGAAAAGCTCCAAAATGAGTTAATAGCACAGGCAGACTCTTCACATACTAGAGCATGTCTGAAATAAGTGTCAGAGCTGAAATCGACATGTAAATATGAAATAAATGCTTAAACATGTAGCTAGGTGTAATGTTAGAGACCACAGAAGTGAACCTTTCAAGCCTGTTTTCTCAACTCTCGCTGTTTTCTGCAAGACATTACTCTATAAGCCATATCTCCAAAACTGGTGGGTCAAACTGAACAACCAATATGTCAATTTGAAGCTATGATTCCCTGCTTTCATATGACATGAAAAAACAAAAAGTCTCTCAGTCAAATGTGGTCACAAGTTGCTTTACAAGCTCACAACGCGCCATGCAGCATCACGTTCAGGGTTTCCTGGAGGAACCTGGACCAACATTGAGGAACTAATCGGTTCTATCACATTGGGAACTATGTTTCAGGAAGCAGTTTATCACACTGTCAGAGCTGCTATGTGTGGACATGATAAAATTACAATACTGCTGGTTCTGAAAAGAACCAATCTAATCTCAAGACAGATTCTGTTACGATGCCATTTGGTTCCATTTGTACACTCGGAGAGTTACAGACGTGTAAGGGTCCATTTGGTTCCATTTGTAAACACTCACAGTTACAGACCTGTAGGCCTAAGGGTCAATTTGGTTCCATTTGTACACTTTCCGAGTTACAGACCTATAAGAGCAAAGATCATATATTATTTAAGAAAAAATATTTTAGTTCAGAGTTACAGACCTGTAAGGGTCCATTTGGTTCCATTTGTACACTCTCAGAGTTACAGACCTGTAAGGGTCCATTTCAAATTCCTTCAAACAACCCAAAAGGTACCTCACTTTGAGAACTACTACAATATACTATATGGTAACTATGCAATACTGTATGTATTAATTGATTGAATTTTAAAGGACTTTTTTTTTAGGAATCCTTAGAGGGAACTGTTACCTTTTCACTGCCATCTACGTTTATAAACGTAGCTAGGCTAATGGTACCTACTGGTGCTATCTACGCGTATGTTCGTAGACAACCGTATACTCCCTATATGAAAGCAGTGACCGATTATTTATCTTTTAGCATGGCTCCGGTTAGTATGGAGAGCTTCCGTCCCCACCAGCTATGGGATTTTTAAATCCAGCTCCGTTGAGCGTCCATTATAAAAGGATTTTCAAAGCGCTGTATCTCAAATGGTTCGAGAGCTGTCCATGGTGGGCCACCGCGCACCCGACGATCGTAAATCATTTGTGAGTTTGTACTGCATCAATGAGCACATGTAACTTGTTGTAATGATAGCGGTGAAGTGGTCTGAGCTAATGCGAGTGGTGAATGGTGATGTGCTCATAACAAAGGCCCACACCTTCCTGAATAAACCGGAAAGGAAACAAGGATCGCAGCATTAGAGCGGACGGGTGGCAGACAGTCCTTACGTGTGCTTATGCTGCCCCCTGCTGGCAGCTAAAAAGTTAAGGAATTGAACCGTTAAAGGTGCGTTCAGACTTGAATATGTATATTTGCCTTGGTTCGTCCCGTTTGTGTTGTGCCAGGTCGCGCCGCTCCCCTTCGCGCAACTATCGTCTTTGCATTGACTTCAGAGATTAAAATAGATTTAACTGTGTCCCAAAACACAGTTTATAGTTATGGGATGCAATACACCAACAACCTCTGTGTCCACGGGATGCACTACTGTACTCAGCATGTACAGTAATAATCCACGTGAAAAAATAAAGAGCGAAACATTTTTTGGGGTAAAACAATAATCCACGGACACGATCATTTTGCATGGCCGCATCCGACCTTATCCTACGTTATAAACAATAAAATCCACGTAGGAATCGTTGTAGAACCACTAGTTTGTAATTATAACAACACAGTCTGACGGGCGCCGCCATCTTGCTCATAGACGAGCGTTGAGCGGTGACATGCGGTGAGCGGAGCGCAGCCTGGAGACCAGAGCCGTTTAGAGAGAGAGAGTGACGACAACATACCGTTCAGTGACTCATGCAGCTCCGTGAATGAACAGTGAACGGAGTTGTCGCAACTCTCTCATCTAAACGGCGCTGCCTCCGACAGAAATACAGGGGAACAGAGCTTTTTTTTAATTCTAATTTATTTTGCTAGCTTTAGTTATAATAATAATTTCTCCTTCTGTTTTCTACATATAACCACATTATAACCATATCAAATGAAATGGGAGTTGAAGTGGGACTCATAAAATGTCCCTGGGACTCATCTAAAAGACCATCCCTGCAGCCCGGGACTCATTACATTGAAAACCTATTTACATCACTGTGACTTTGTATGTAACCGCACCGCTCTAACCATCCAAGTCTGAATGCAGCTTAAGAGGGAATCGTTTGGGAACCGGAATCGTTCAAATCCTAAAGCACTGGTTCTCAACCAGTGGTCTGGGGACCAGCAGACCAGAGAGTGTAAGATGAAACCAAATTTGTTTTAACATTACGCTTGAATGGAATTGTGGACAACATTGTATCCAACGACAACAAAATGTTCTTGGGTCTGAGAGGCTAAATCTCATCAAATGGTGGTCTGTGGCTCAAATGCCAAATAAATAATGGACCTTTATATGAAAAGGGTTGAAAACCACTGCCCTAAAGGATCCCCAAACCTAGACACGTGGTGGGCTTGTAGATCAGCTATTTCCGGTGCACGGCCGAGTATAAAGGAGGCTTTAGGGGTAATCTCCCACTGGGAGGAGGGAGAGGAACAGAGAGATAAAGAGTGTGTGAGACACAGAGAAAGAGGGCTCTGTCTTTAGAGAGAGAGGTCACAGATTAACCCTGGAGACTCTTCAGCTTAATACCACCTATGTCAGGAACACACACACACACACACACACACACACACACACACACACACACACACACACACACACACACACACACACACACACACTGATAATTAATTCATTGATTGTCCAAATATTTAGGGTCTGGTTAAGTTAAAGATAAGAGTTTCATAATTCACATGTAATGTATTTAGTGAAAATCAGTGGAATGAACACGTGATGTTGTGTGTGTGTGTGTGTGTGTGTGTGTGTGTGTGTGTGTGTGTGTGTGTGTGTGTGTGTGTGTGTGTGTGTGTGTGTGTGTGTGTGTGTGTGTGTGCGTGTGTGTGTGTGTGTGTGGGTGTGGGTGTTGTGTGGTGGAAAAGATACAGGGTATCTGCTATGTTTTTATAATAACAACATCCAATGAGTCATTCTGTTTCCCAAACCGTGTTTGACGGGAATAAAATTCATGTGATTAAAAATAATAACAGTAGATAAGACTTAATCCTGTTTATCAGGCTTACTGTAACTGACTTATGCATACACACGCACACATGCACGAGTGCTCGAACGCGCGCACGCACACGCACGCACAACAGAGGAAGCGACGCATTACTCAGTGGGAGATTGAATTACCCGCAGGTTTGACCCCCGGCCAATCAGAACGGCCCATCATTTCCTCCCAGCATTCCTCTCTGCCCCCAGCATTCCATTGGTCCAGTGACACATGCCAGGCTGCCAGCCATCATCCTGGGGAGTGACGGGGAACAATGAGACCTTCATTCCTAAATGCTGATTTTGTCGTGATAAGTACTCTTATTTTAAGCGATATAGCCCACTTCTACATCGACTTTGTACAGTATAGCTGTCTGTCTGTACAGCTGTCACGATCACACAATCTTACTTGACATTAATTTCATTTAGTAAGTGGTCGTGATAAGTACTCTTATTTTGAGCGATATAGCCCACTTCTACATCGACTTTGTACAGTATAGCTGTCTGTCTGTACAGCTGTCACGATCACACAATCTTACTTGACATTAATTTCATTTAGTAATTTAACAAACCTTAGTGTTTTTTGGGTATTATACAATGCAATGCAATGCAATGCAATGCAATGCATTATTCATTTATTTTGGGCTTCTCTTCGGGCTTCTTTTAGGCTTTTAGACTTGATGTAACAATGCGCCCTTCATTCCTAAATGCTTGCTGGCCTCACTTTTACAGAAGTACAGGTATTTGGATGTTTTACATAACCACCCCGGCATCCCCATCTTGGGGGTAACACTAGCCAAAAATAACAATAACAATATGCTCTGTGACGTGTTGTGAGGTTGTGGATCGGCTGTTTTTGGCGAAGAGATTTGGCATAGATTGAAAGAAGAACGCCTCAAGTGTAGAGCAACTCGGTCCGTTTTATCAAGTATACAGGCTGAGTGTAGAGGGTTAGTTCAGACTGAGACTGGCAACCCAAATCCCATTTATGGCCTATACAGTATGTCTAGATTGGAGGTGCATGTTTCTTTGTTAGTTTGTTAGTTGTCTCGCTGTCTTAAAAAAGATTGATGAAAAATAGCGATTTACAGTAAGCAAGAACAAAAAACATGGCAATACATCAAATACATAAAAATAGTCATGATTCATGAATCATATGTAAGCTAAGAACCTAACAGTGGATACCTAATGAAACTATAAGTGTATACACTATAGAGTGTTATGTCTACATAAAGTGCTATGACCACTTCGCCACTTTTCAACCTATCTTCATATAATAGGTCCCCACTAATAATCATGATAAAATGGCACCATTTTTGTGTGTCTCATAGGAGGGCTGTGGGCAGTTCAGAAACCCGTCCACCAGTGACATCATAAATGGTAAATGGTGCATTTATATAGCGCCTTTATCCAAGGCGCTTTACAGAGATTGTGCATTACATTCACCCATTCACACACACATTCATACACCGATGGCAGCGGAAACCATGCAAGGCACCAACTATAGCACATCGGGAGCAATTAGGGGTTCAGTGTCTTGCTCAAGGACACTTTGACAGTAACTCTGGGGGAGCCCGGGTTCGAACTGGCAACCTTACGGTTACCATCCAGGCACTCTACCCCTGAGCCACCGCCACCCCTGCATCATCATCAACAAGAATTCTTTACCAAAATGTTTAGATTTTATTACCGTGAGAACGATGGCTTCCATTTTCGCATTGCAACTTTTCTGGACTAGAAAGCCTGCAGTTTCTATTGGCTTGGATTCCCCATCGATGATGTCACTGGTGGACAGGTTTCTGAACTGCCCACAGCCCTCCCATGAGACACAGACCGAGTAGAAAAATATTGTGGTATTTTATCATGATTATTAGTGAGGACCTATTATATGAAGATAGGTTGAAAAGTGGTGAAGTGGTCATTTAAGTTACATAAGTTGAGCCTATGCATACGCCTATAGGAGGTCGAGGCTATACTACGGCAAGTGCTATGGGCTAAGATAGAGTCTGAAGAGGTGGGTTTTCAGACTGGCGGAAGATTCATAATCATAAAACAACTAGTAAAAGGCCTGTAGACGGGGACACCCCACACACATACACACACACACACTGACACGCACGCACAGTATAAGGTTTAAGTAGTCAAGAGTTCTTCATAGAATCAAATAAATAGTTCTTTCTGTAAACAAACATAGTTCTTCTATGTGGCATCATTCTGAAGAAGTTTTGGATCTAGTTGACACCTTTATTTTTATTTGTGTAGAGTTCATATAGTAGTGATCTTGCGCTGTTCATTCCTGGATGCTGAGTAGGCTCCCTCTTACAGTAAAAAAAAATTACTGGGTGGGTTTCAACACCATTCTTTCCCCTCAGGGATGAATATAGTATTTCTAATCCACCTACCTACAGTATCACTCATTCAATTTGTCATCTACTGTGCTACGCTCGTCATTGTCGTGTCAGTGTGACATGTAACAATGCTCGTTCATTTATTGACTGGGCTCACTCACTGGGAGGGTTTCAATGCCTTAGGCTTAACCCATTAAAACAGACTCTGTTCACTCTTACTGGGAGGGTTTCAATGCCTTAAATCG
>NC_136790.1:33302921-33317921 GCF_951216825.1 Electrona antarctica | reverse complement strand
ATCTCTCTGATCTCATTCCTCTCACTCAAACAGAAGCTTGGGAACTGGAGTTATGAGAGCACGTTACGGTGCATGCTTACGGTAACCGGAATGCTTGCCTTAAAACACACTCGCCCTCATTTTGTTCCTGCCGACTGCTCTTGTATTCTTGTATTTGTTTTACTGAGGAGGATAAGGTTAAAAATAAGTTTAGGGTTAGGCATAGTTTGACTGTGTTTAGGTTTAGGAATAGGGTTAGCTTTTGGCACCTTTTAGCTGTTTAACCTTATTGTTTATTGAGATTACGTTTAGGAATACCAGGCAGAGACTGCTCTACTGTTGTACCGCACGCTGTACGCACGAGGCAAGCTTTCTGGTAGGTATCATGTTTACCTGTGTTCCTGGAAAGCCAAAGAACATTGAGTTGTTAGTCAGTAGTATTTGACACGACCCATTAAAACGGGGGAAAGCATCTGTGTCAGTCACACCAAAACTGAGTTTGAAAACATGACCAACGACAAAAAACTCCCATACCTATTGGGAGAAATACCACAATATGCAAACACAGCAGCAAGATTTGTGAACTCTTGCAAAGGTTATCCAGTAGAATACAACCACCCTATCTGTACCGAGTAGACCTCTAGACCTACTGCAAATGTAAACAGAGCTGCTACCTTTAAACCCATTATAAATCTGAGTATTTACTATTTAAATAGTTTTGAGAAAAAATACTGCTATTTTGTTTCAAAGTGACTGCAAAAGATTGGTGCTATTTGTTTCAAAATTCTTTATACCCTGTTAACATGTATATAATGATGTGTGACATAATCCAGATCCAGATCCACAGGAATGCACCCAGGGTGCCGGCCCGATTCCGGCGAGCCGCCCCGTGTCCGAAACGGTTGAGAAATGACAGAGTTACCGTGTGGGGGTCCCTCTACTGTACTGTACTGTACTGTACTGTACTGTACTGTACTGTACTGTACTGTACTGTACTGTACTGTACTGTACTGTACTGTACTGTACTGTACTGTACTGTACTGTACTGTCACTGACACCCGAAATCACCATATATACAGTTAATATGTGCGTGTGTTTGTGTGTGTGTTAGGTTGCGCACATGTGGTGAAAAACAACCATGCTGTTTTCGTGCTCAGACGCACCCAGCCACCCACCCACACACCCACACACACACATAGTCACTTAAGGAAGTGGTTGCACCACTTAAGTAAAAGTGTATCTAGTATTTCACATTTGGTACACTGTATAGGCTAACTCCAAAGTTGTGTACACAGACAGACAGACAGACAGACAGACAGACAGACAGACAGATAGACAGACAGACAGACAGACAGACAGACAGACAGACAGACAGACAACTTCTAATACTGTGTATATATATTGAAGCTTAATTGTTTGTTTTCATTGGAGACAGGAGACAGGCTGACAGGGTTGTGATGCCTCCACAAGTAAGTGTGTGTGTGTGTGTGTGTGTGTGTGTGTGTGTGTGTGTGTGTGTGTGTGTGTGTGTGTGTGTGTGTGTGTGTGTGTGTGTGTGTGTGTGTGTGTGTGTGTGTGTGCGTGGCTGCGTGCGTGCGTGCACACTTGCACATCATGCATGCATCTGTGTGTATGTCCGCGTCTGCGTCAGTGTGTGTGCGTGCGTACGTGCACACACAGAGAACACCCTCTGTTTTGAATTGACCAATCAGACTCTTTCGTTGACAAAGCCCCATCCCACCTATCCCTCCCATGCCAATCAGGGGAGAGAAGTGCAACTGCAGCTGTTTGAATTTCAAATCGCTCTCAACCAATCAGATGGAAGAGCTCGAGTAGTGGGGAAATGATAGGATAACAGAGTCACGTCAAATTTATGTCAAGGGTTAATTTATAGGCCTATTTCAACAACATGGCAATCCACAGTGTTTTACATGAAATATTAAAGGACCACTTCACCACTTTTCAACTTCTCTTCCTATAATTGGTCCTAACTAATGTTCATGATAAAATACCACCATTTTTTCCTACTCAGTCTGTGTCTCATAGGAAGGCTGTGGGCAGTTCAGAAACCCGTCCACCAGTGACATCATCGATGGTGAATCCAAGCTAATAGAAACGTCAGGCTTTCTTTTCCTGAAAAGTTGCAATGCAAAAGTTGAAGCTATCGTTCTCACGATAATACAAATCTAAATATATTTTAAAACAAATCTTGTTTAAAAAAATATATGCCTAATGATGATGTCACTGGTGGACGGGTGTCCAAACTGCCCAAAGCCCTCCTATGAGACACAGACTGAGTAGGAAAAAATGGTGGTGTTTTATCATGAACATTAGTGAGGACCAATTATATGAAGAGATGTTGAAAAGTGGTGAAGTGGTCCTTTAAGGGACATATTTAAGATGAAGATAACATAAGACCTTTATTGAGCGCACAAGGGAATTTCCAGATTCCATACAGTGACAGGGTGAACATCATGTGCCTCATAATAAATCTTCATGGCTACCGGCATAAAAGACAGTCTGACCTAATGGCGGAGGGTGTGCATTGTGTGTGTGTGTGTGTGTGTGTGTGTGTGTGTGTGTGTGTGTGTGTGTGTGTGTGTGTGTGTGTGTGTGTGTGTGTGTGTGTGTGTGTGTGTGTGTGTGTGTGTGTGTGTGTGTGTGTGTGTGTGTGTGTGTGTGTGTGTGTGTGTGTGTGTGTGTGTGCGCGTGCGTGCGTGCGTGCGTGCGTGCGTGCGTGCGTGCGTGCGTGCGTGCGTGCGTGTCATGCCAACCTCCTGGTGGTCCCTGGGACTATAAGAAGTGACTGAGCCATCGGGTTACAGGGCATTTTGAGTTGCTTCCCCCGACCCTTTGGAATGCACTCCTCAACCACTTCAAAGAGACCCCTACACGCCCTCCCATCCTTCAAGAACCCACCTCCTCAGACTGGCTTTCCCCAGATAACCCCTTTATTGTCTCCACCAGGCCGAAGGCATGGGGAGAGAGTATGTTTTGCACTCCGTCCGTGTGTGTGTGTGTCCGTCCGTGTGTCCGTGTGTCCTTCCGTCCGTCCGTTACCAGCTAATCTCTGGCACCGATAACCCGGTCGATGCCAAACTTTGCACACACACTCCCTGGATGCCAACGATGAACCTCTGCCCCACATTTTCCAGAACGGCCTGTTATAGCGCCACCATGAGGCAGCTTTTCACATGTTTTACCTAAAACTGCACCGATCTGCGTGAAACGTTGCATGCACACTCCCTAGAGGCCAAGGACAAACCTTTGACCTGCATTTTCCGCATCTGCCTTTTATAGCGCCACCAGGAGGCCGACTTTTGTAAAACACATTTTTGGATATTACTCCTCCAGATTCTGTCCAAAAATCTCACAAATCGTTATAGAGTATCTCTATGGTCATGTGCTCAAGTCGGATCTGTCCCATATTTCATATTCCATCCTAATTGGCTATAATTGGCTTTCACAGTTTGCAAGATTGCCCCCTTTTGAACAAAAGCCTCAAATCATGAACGCAGCATGCAATTTACGTGAAATCTTTCACACATTTTCCTACTAGGCTGAGGAATATATCCCACCCTTTTCACATTGGCCTGTTATAGTGCCACCAACAGGTTGATTTTTGCAAAACACATTTTTGGAACAAAATGCCTCAAATCATCCAATTGCCATCAAAGGCAAACATGTTTATATTACTCCTAAACATGTTGCCAAACATCTCACACAGTCCTATCCTCCTGGTGGAGACCTGTGCCCAGAAGGGCACTTTTTCTAGTTTTCAATGTTTCTTCATTTTAGACACTTCATATGTTTTTCATGTATTTGTTATTTAATTCTCCCTTTTTCATGACAAGTGACTTTGAGTACTCGGGGCTCTATTTCCGTCCGTGCTAAACCCCTTATCCCTAAACTTCTTTGCCTTTTTTACTATTTTGAAAAACATTTTGAATATTTCAAATTGCTGATCTACAAGCTCACAACGTGTTGATGTAGATCGGCTAGTTGTACAATTTTAAAATGTTTTTCAAAATAATAAAATAAGGCAAGAAGTTTAGGGATAAGGGGTTTAGCACTGACGGAAATATAATATGGCCCTTAGCGCTATACCCATTTAGACCTGAGGCTGATTCTAAAAATACCTTAAAAATCCTAACAGTTTTCTGAAAAATGGTTTATTGAAAATGACACAGATGTTTTCCCACATTTAATTGTATAAATCCGAGGCATTATTGTTAAGATTTGAATAACATCATTAAACATCATTCCCTGTAGAAGACCTTACAGGTTGAACGTTGGCTTTTTAAAATAAATGTCCAGCATCGTGGCTAAGTGTGCAGCCTTTTTCTTCTTTTTCTAAGTTTGAATAACAAGCATGAATAAACTATTTTCTCAAAAATGTAATAATACATAGGCCTAAACTGTACATGAAAAAATAAAAATTCAAGGTCTTGAGGAATGGAACTGGTCGGAATAATGTACGAATAACGAATAACGAATACTCTGAAAGTTATCTATTTTCAGCCTGGTGTGTTTGGGGCATGTCAGTCGACAAAATCATGTTCAGAAATGTAAAAGAATAAAAGATTGACTGACAAAATAAATAAACAAACAAACAAACTAATAATTTTCAGAAAATCGCTAAAAAAAGCACATCTACAAGCTCACAGCACATCGCAAGGTGCTTAAAGTTGAACCCTTATATACAGTAGGTCAATTTCAGGCACAGGTGTAAATTCATGCATACAAAATATCCCCCCCAAAACCCCCTAATAAATTAATAATAAAGTATTTGAGTGGTGGGTGGGTGGTATAATAGAACTGTCCATGCCTTCCCAAGCAGAAAACAGGAACAAAAAAAACAAAAAAACACTTTCATGAATGAACGGTCCCCCCCCCTCCACGGTTAGTATTAACATTAAACACTGTCAATGATTCACATGCACTTTCTCTTTCTGTGTTTCAGCCCGTACGTTGAGCCCACACCCACACTCCTTAGTGTTCATCTTCACTCTGAGAGTGAACAAACGGACCCCTTTGGGTTTCTCTGAGTTCAAATGAGCACTCACGGTTTTAAGATGGTGGTAATATTTGCCTTTCCGTTGACTTCTCATGCAGTCAGATGTAATGAGTCATGCAAACAAAAGGCTTTCAGGGTTTGCTTTTTGGCAGCTGCTTTATACCTTCCCAGTAAAAATGAAAGAGAAGAACAATAATGTTAGCTATTGATTCCACGCCCCAGGTACAAATATTGGCAGCGATGAACAGTTGTAAATTTACTGGAAGTAGGCTACTGTACCGGTGTACCCAAGTACATGTTTGGTCATTTATCACTTCCTGCTGCTCCAATCTGCTCAAACACATTTATTATTTTTTTGCATTTGTTATTTATCGTTCTATAACAGTGGTTTTCAACCCTTTTCAATTTTTCATATCAAGGCCCATTATTTATTTGGCATTTCAGCCACAGACCACCATTTGGTGAGATGTAGCCTTTCAGACACAAAACTTTGACTAGCCTATATTTGTTGATGTTGGAGAAGATGTTGCCCACAATGCCATGCTGTATTGATGTGGTACCAATTGATCAAAATAACAGTTCTTCTACATTCTCTAATTGTGCAGGACACATTTGGGGGTTTTACCTTTCGAGACGGGCTTTTGGATTCTAGCTGCACTTTATGTAACTTCCTCTTCTACCCCGGATTTGAAGTGCAAGTGCTGACATGTTTTACTGTTGAACTAATAGTGTTTGCTTGCTCAGGGGATACATTCTATCTTGACCATCGGGTCAGATCCAGTGTCTATAGCTGAGACATGACCTTTGACACAATCTAAATGTCTCAATAGAAGAGCATGGAGACGAAATTCAATCTCCCCAATTGTATACAAGTTATGTTGTATATTTGTATACTCTATCAAACATTACATTACACAATTACATTTTATTTTTATTCATTAAAAAAGTGACATAGTGCCACTTTAAGAGGTTAATTCATGTATATTGTATCCTCAAGGTTTACAGTAAACCAGGATTTCAACAACCCACCACTACTAAACACACAAGAACCCATGTTCACACCCATGATAAACATATACGTTATGAATTACACCCATAGTCTGCTTATTAGTCAGCACACCTGCTCTAGAGTCAGTTAAACCGCTCATATGAGTCAGCGACTCAGCGTTATGCCTGGTTTATACTTCATACACCGTCGAGCAGACACCCACAATACCAGATCTACAAGCTTGCACGGAGCTGCACTGTGAGCTTACAGATCTGTTATTTTGGGTGTGCGAAATGGGGACGCAGCCATAAAGAACTCTTTACTGTAACTGCTAGGTCAGGATGTGGCGAGTGTGTGTATCTTGCAAGTTTTATACAGTAGTTGTTACTAACAACTATAACCTGCAAGAAAGTATCACCTTTGTTAGGAAGTGAATGATCAAAGGTGAACTGAGCATGAACTTGTTGCGTGCACGTACCATTTCCCACCAACCCATCACACACGTTTTTTGAATGGTGCAACCAAGACAGCTATGTGTGTCCCTGAGTCCCTGGGTCTGTCCCTGGGTCTGTCCCTGGGTCCATGGGTCTGTCCCTGGGTCTGTCCCTGGGTCCCTGGGTCTGTCCCTGGATGCCTGGGTCTGTCCCTGGGTCCCTGGGTCTGTCCCTGGGTCCCTGGGTCTGTCCCTGGGTCCGTCCCTGGGTCCCTGGGTCTGTCCCTGGGTCCATGGGTCTGTCCCTGGGTCTGTCCCTGGGTCTGTCCCTGGGTCCCTGGGTCCCTGGGTCTGTCCATGGGTCTGTCCCTGGGTCTGTCCCTGGGTCCCTGGGTCCCTGGGTCTGTCCCTGGGTCTGTCCCTGGGTCTGTCCCTGGGTCCCTGGGTCTGTCCCTGGGTCTGTCCCTGAGTGCCTGGGTCTGTCCCTGGGTCCCTGGGTCTGTCCCTGGATCCCATGGGTCTGTCCCTGGGTCCCTGGGTCTGTCCCTGGGTCCCTGGGTCTGTCCCTGGGTCTGTCCCTGGGTCTGTCCCTGGGTCTGTCCCTGGGTCTGTCCCTGGGTCTGTCCCTGGGTCTGTCCCTGGGTCCCTGGGTCTGTCCGAGCACGAACATAGCGTTGATGTTCACCACCAAGTGTCACTGTTGCACAGCCTAACACACAGACACAAACACACACACACACACACACACACACACACACAGGTCAGGGAGGAGGGCTTGTACAGCACAGCACAGCACAGCACAGCACAGCACAGCACAGCACAGCGCAGCACAGCACAGTGCAGCACAGCACAGCGCAGCACAGCACAGCACAGTGCAGCACAGCACAGCACAGCACAGTGCAGCACAGCACAGCACAGCGCAGCACAGCACAGCACAGCACAGCACAGCACAGCACAGCACAGCACAGCACAGTACAGTACCACTCACTTCAGACGGGTTTGATTTTTTGTTCTGTGAACTGAAAATGGCATGAGGGAATGGAAGATAGAGAGAGAGAGAGAGAGAGAGAGAGAGAGAGAGAGAGAGAGAGAGGTTAAATATAGATAGATTTTATTATAGATCATGAAACCAAAAACGGTAACCTTTGTGCAGCTGCAAGGGGAAGTTCTTTGGTTTTCATTTACTATTTCCCATTCGTTCCAATGCCTCCATATATGGTTACGCCTTGTGACACCACGCCTCGTGACATCATGCCTCCATATGGTCACGCCTCATGGCATCACGCTTCCATGTTATGGTCACGCTTCATGACATCACGCCCCCTATATGGTCACGCTTCATGACATCACACCCCCTATATGGTCACGCATCGTGACATCATATATCTCCATGGTTGTCAGTCCAACCACTGTGATTGCCGCGACGCAAATCAGACTTGCAAATCCAAACCAAGTTGGTACAACACATATGTGGAGCTGACTATCATCACCATGGATCACGGCACTGACCTCATCAAACCCTGGATAGCATACATGGTTTGACATAGATCTGAATATATGGAGCCGCATTTCTTTCTTTCTTTCTTTCTTTCTTTCTTTCTTTCTTTCTTTCTTTCTATAGTTATTGTGACATTTTGCCCATTTCACATTGAGGTGCCCACGCCACTCAACCTCTATTCCAACAAATCACTGGCTGCTTTTAATGTGATGTCACTGACCTGTTTAAATGTTAAAATACCACAACACAGAAGCAGCTGAACCACACGCTGACTGTAAGCAGGTTGTTGAAGGACACACACACACACACACACACACTGAAGACTTTCCATTGTGAGGGAGTTAGAGAGGAAAGATACAGGCTTGAGTCACCGGCGGAGAAAGTGTGTGTGTGTGTGTGTGTGTGTGTGTGTGTGTGTGTGTGTGTGTGTGTGTGTGTGTGTGTGTGTGTGTGTGTGTGTGTGTGTGTGTGTGTGTGTGTGTGTGTGTGTGTGTGTGTGTGTGTGTGTGTGTGTGTGTGTGTGTGTGTGTGTGTGTGTGTGTGTGTGTCCATCTACAGGCCTTGTACTATAGTTGTATTTTGCTTGTTCACCTCTTTTTATTTTGACAGCGAGACTGTAAAAACTGGAGACAGAAAAACACAAATATCCCACTATAGAAACAAGAGCGTGCGTGTGTGCGTGCGTGCGTGCGTGCGTGCGTGCGTGCGTGCGTGCGTGCGTGCGTGCTTTTGATTGAAATATTTATTAACAGTTTGCAGAATTACAGTACATTTCAAGCACAACTCAATACAAAGACTGTTGACTGTGAGTGGACGACCCAATAAAGCATTACACACACACACACACACACACACACACACACACACACACACACACACACACACACACACACACACACACACACACACACACACACACGTGCATGTGACCAGTGTGCACAATGGAGCATGCATGTGTCTGTGTGGGTCAAAGTACGAGGTGTGCTCCCACTCAGATGAACCATCTGTCCGCTTTGGCCTAAAACTGCCATCAATGTGTCTTTTCAAAACGACAGCTCGTCAACACAATGAACGCTAATAAATAAATCCGCTAAAACGGACACAGAAAAGCGGAAAGAGATTACACCATACAGAAACTGGATTATAATTGGATGTAATAAGCCTTTTTTTGGCACCAAATCTGCCAAACTTCATTGAAAAGCACAGCTGCTGTTCTGTTGTTATCAGCATATGGAGCTGCATGGGCAGGTGGAGAGAGAGATGATTATGAGGATGGATAATATGTGTCATAACGGATTAAGACTTTCACCTCCGGTCCACAACCACACAGATAGCACTGGATTTATAGGATGCATCCAGCCGGCTTGTATGATTAGCATCATCTGATAACCTACAGTGTATAGTGATTGATTGTAGTAGTGTATACTGTAGGTGTTCTCAAACTTTTATTTTTTAATACAGCCCTGACTATATATCGTTGCTATTGGACAGACATCGACTTACTTTCCCTTTTTTATGTTTATATTTTGTAAATTATGCCCTAGGCAAGCTCAAAGCGCAAAACACGTCACAACGCTTTTTGAGTTTAGAGCTCAGCATTTTTTTCTATACTTTTGAACAGTAACAGTTTTGAACATAATGAGGATTCCACCTGACAGCAGCGATATATGAAGACAATTTAGATCCGTCTGAACTGAGTGGTGTACTGTACTGTACTGTACTGTACTGTACTGTACTGTACTGTACTGTACTGTACTGTACTGTACTGTACTGTACTGTACTGTACTGTACTGTACTGTACTGTACGTGTACAGTACTGTACTGTACTGTACGTGTGCGTGTGCAGTGGCTAAGATAGGCTAAGATATCTATAGGTTAAGCTTGTCAATGTGCAGACTAGTACCAATAACAAAAATACCCTTTTCCACACACTCCGATGTGCGTGCTGTTTGAAACATAATTCATATAATACAGCAGATGGTTACTGTACATAGTAATAATAATGGAGAGAGGAAAGTGTGATTGAGGGAATCCCCTCCATTGTGTGCACCATCTCATAACTCTTCTCCATCTCCACACAACCCAAGAGCTGCTTCCTGTGTGGGTGTGCTTCCTGTTGTCATGACCTCCCTCCCTCCGTCCGTCCCGTGATGAGGGGGAGCCACAGGAGGAGTTACCGTGGGCTGTTCAAACCTCTGTCTCCCATGGGTGCAGGAGTTACCGTGGGCTTTTCAAACCTCTGTCTCCCATGGGTGCAGGAGTTAACCTCTGTCTCCCATGGGTGCAGGAGTTAACCTCTGTCTCCCATGGGTGCAGGAGTTAACCTCTGTCTCCCATGGGTGCAGGAGTTAACCTCTGTCTCCCATGGGTGCAGGAGTTATGCTTGACTGACACTTTAGGGGGATTTTGTGAGGGTGTTCTTCGTTTGTGCTGTAGCCCGGCGGTTCTCAAAGTGGGGTCCTTAACATGAAAAACCCACTTCTGTAGCCCATAGCCTAAAGATAGAATGCTAAGAAATGGAGAGACCAACATACATTGTGTTGTATCACACATGCTATATACCATAGGTGCAGAAAGCTTTTTAAAGCTGATGGGTTGGGTCGGCCAACCAGGGAAGACAATTCTTACTAATAATTGGCAACACACATGCCAAGTTAGGGGTCGACCGGTGCCTGAGTTATGTGTCCGAAATGTGTCCGAAACAGATACACAGACAGACAATTATTCAAAATGTTCCTATAGAGAGTTTGCGCATACATAAAGTGAGAGGCAAATCGAGTGGCAAAGTGAGTGGTAAAAAGTGAGTTTAACGCTGTTTAATGCAATTAGATAGGACTTTTCTGTTAGGATGTGTGGACTGTCGAGGCCAGAAAGTAGGCCACTCAATAGGCGTAGGCCTACGATGATGATGTTACACGAATACCCTCTATAGCCTCAAAGTAATGCCCTGTATGTGCTATTGTTGAATAGCCAAAGTATAAAAAATGGTTAAGTGGTTAAATATGATTGTGACTAATTATGAACAACTCCCAGAACCCTTGGGGTTCCCGGACCCGCACTTTGAGAACCACTGCACTACAGAGCATGAAACACAATACTCTGTTAATCGTCCATATTCTGGGCATGCCATAATTTTGTAAACCTTTGGGGCAAAAATAGCAGACCTATAAGCTCTCATTACATCATAGTTGTGACATGTTGTGAACTTGCAGATCGTCTATTTTATAGCTAGGGATGTACAACCAACTATATAGGGTTTCAGTGTTAAACCAGACAGGCATGCATGCTGCGGATCATAAAGAACCTTTCATCCTGCAAGGTGAGACCTTACAGGTCCATTTGGTTCCATTTGTTCAGAGTTAAACTAACCCCTAGGGGGGAATGGACCCGGAATGGCCCATTTGGTTCCATTTATGCTCTTCGGAGCCAAAATAATTAGCGCTGGTAATGGGGGAAGGCTAGCACTAATGATGACTTCATTTGGTGACACAGGGGTCAGAGGGTGGTCTGGGCTGACCCCCGTGACCCGGACCCTATAGCAGCATCAACATGATAACAACCTGAAGATGGTCATTGGTCACTAATGAGAGATAAGAGAGTTCGGTGTTAGTCCAGCTGTTGATAGACTCTCATCCTGCATGTGTTGTATCATTCCCTGAGGAGAGGAGAGGGGAGGGGAGAGGAGAGGAGAGGAGAGGAGAGGAGAGGAGAGGAGAGGAGAGGGGAGGGGAGGGGAGGAGGAGAGGAGAGGAGAGGAGAGGAGAGGAGAGGAGAGGAGAGGAGAGGAGAGGAGAGGAGAGGAGAGGTTGTTTAGACAGATGTTAGATTCATTGTTTACTTATGGTATCCTATAGTTACTTTGAGGCAAATGCATAGAATAGAATAGAATAGAATAGAATAGAATAGAATAGAATAGAATAGAATAGGGAGAAAGTAATGTCTAATGGTCTAATTGGGTTAAAAAGACAAACAAATCCGGTATGTTCTCCCTGCACTCTTGTGATGCGACAGTCAAGCTGATTCTTCTACGTTGTAGCTGTACTGTATGTGACTATTGATTAGAGTTCATGAATGCTTACTCTGCTTGAGGCTGAGCTCACAGTAAGTCACGCTGGATGAGAGCATCTGCTTCATTCTGCTAAATGCCTACATTGATTGATTGATTGATGTTTCTTTGGACAAAAATGCAATGTACTGTATCTGTCCAAATAATAAACGAGAACAGAAGAGAATTCAATAGTACACACTGTACAGTTTTGCTATGAATGAACTGCTATACTGTATATAGGCCTACACAACTCACTAGCAAAGCACACGATGTGTGCTTCCAGTCACACTTTAAACCACAGAGAGTGTGCGCGCGTGTGTGTGTGTGTGTGTGTGTGTGTGTGTGTGTGTGTGTGGTTTCTAGTATAGATGTGCAGTGTGTGTCTCAGACAGTTACTGTACATATACAGTATGCTACAGTATATGAATCACACATGTTGAGTCTTCTGAGGAGACTTCCTACACATGTTTGTATTGTTGCCTCGTTGGCATAATTACAAATGCTTAAATACTTGAAACCACAGCATCCACGCTCTGGAGGGAACCAAAGCTAAACCATAGTGGATCTACGTGCTTGTAGATCGGCTATTTTTGGCCAAGAGATTTGCTATAAACAAGGAAAAAGTGGTCCAACAGAGCCAACTCAGGTCTAGAGGCTTACTTATCTTGTCCAATAAAGCGGAATTGAGACACAGAGAAAAACTATTCAGCATTGTGTGCGCAAACGCATGGCAGGCATGCACGCACGCGCGTGCACGCGCGCACGCACGCACACGCACGCACGCACGCACGCACGCACGCACGCACGCACGCACGCACGCACGCACGCACGCACGCACGCACGCAGGCAGGCATGTACACATGCAGTTTACAGCAACATGCTGCCCCCAACCTGTTACACAATATTGACAGACAACCACAGTCTACTACTGTTGGTCACTGGGAGCTGACCAGTACAACCACAGTCTACTACTGTTGGTCACTGGGAGCTGACCAGTACAACCACAGTCTACTACTGTTGGTCACTGGGAGCTGACAGTACAACCACAGTCTACTACTGTTGGTCACTGGGAGCTGACCAGTACAACCACAGTCTACTACTGTTGGTCACTGGGAGCTGACCAGTACAACCACAGTCTACTACTGTTGGTCACTGGGAGCTGACCAGTACAACTACAGTCTACTACTGTTGGTCACTGGGAGCTGACCAGTACAACCACAGTCTACTACTGTTGGTCACTGGGAGCTGACCAGTACAACTACAGTCTACTACTGTTGGTCACTGGGAGCTGACCAGTACAACCACAGTCTACTACTGTACAACCAGATTCTACTGTTGGTCACTGTGAGCTGACCAGTACAACCACAGTCTACTACTGTTGGTCACTGGGAGCTGACAGTACAACCACAGTCTACTACTGTTGGTCACTGGGAGCTGACCAGTACAACCACAGTCTACTACTGTTGGTCACTGGGAGCTGACCAGTACAACCACAGTCTACTACTGTACAACCAGATTCTACTGTTGGTCACTGGGAGCTAACAAGCGCAATCACAGTCTTCTGATGACCCTTAATACCGGTTCATTTGTTTTCATTTTACGTTCTCAAGAGTTAAATTATTGTTAAATATATATTACTTGTCTTAATTTACAAGAAGTCTACACAATTAGAGGTAGAGGACGTAGGAGAATTGTTATTTTGATCAACATTTGCCTGTTATCTCTTATCTGTCTCTAAGTTTTCAGTCTGAGAGGCTAAATATCATCAAATGGTGATCTGATTGTGACTCAAATGCAGAATAAAACCATTGGTTTAGAGACTGTGCTGTGTCTGTTTTCCATCTATTTATGAGCGTTGTGTTCTGGAAGTTCTACAAACAGCTTCTTTAAACACTGTTAGTCTTTGATCTCTTAAACAAACTGTGAACTTGTTGACCGTTGCATGTTCTGTGCATGAGTGAGTGCAAATACACACATTCTCTCTCTGTCTCTCTCTCTCTCTCTCTACAGTCTACACACACACACACACACATGCGCACGCACGCGCTGCACGCACAAACATTCACATGCTCACGGTCACGGCCAAATCCGAAATGATTGGAGTCCAATTTGTTGTACAATGTACATGCATTTTGGACGTGATTCAAATGATCAGAATCTTGTACGCTCAATCAATTAAAAAAAATGTCTTTGTTGAGCTGCATTGAAAGTCCCAAAACCAGAACATAAGTCAGAAGGACTGTGTGTGTGTGTGTGTGTGTGTGTGTGTGTGTGTGTGTGTGTGTGTGTGTGTGTGTGTGTGTGTGTGTGTGTGTGTGTGTGTGTGTGTGTGTGTGTGTGTGTGTGTGTGTGTGTGTGTGTGTGTGTGTGTCTGTGTCTGTGTGTCTGTGTGTCTGTGTGTGTGTGCGCGCACCTGTGTCTATGTAAATCATGGCATGTCAGAGCAGGGGTGAGCCCCTCTGCGGATGACATTATCTGATGGTTCAGCTTTCTAGGAACTGGAGCTCCCTCCCTGAGGCTTGTACAGCCTGATAGCCTCTCTCTCTCTCTCGCTCTCTCTCTCTCTCTCTGTCCACAGCCAGTGTTGCCATGTCGGCTTATTTCCCGCAACCTTTGGCTTCCGGCAGTTTTAAAAATGTTGTGGCTTCTTTGACAAATCTAACAAGCCAACATTTCTTTGATGTATATATAATTTCCCAAAGGTCGGGGGAGGAGTTTGAATCACATACTGACAGAATCGGTCTGGTGTCTCTACTTATTAAGCCCTGCAGTACGTATGTGTGTAATGTTATAATAAATAATTTAATATCCAAAACATAAATTATTTAAACCTGCATAGGCATTATAATGATATATGCATCAAATATATTTTTTAATTATTTTATACGGTATGGCCATAATTATTGGCTTGTTTTGACTTGTTTTCCGAGGTGAGATTCGGCTTATTTCTCTTTCTCTTTTGAGCGGTGCCTAACCACTCCAATGACTGGCCGTGTGTGTATGTCTGTCTGTTTAGAGTACTGTTTGTACGGCAATG
>NC_136790.1:33272921-33297921 GCF_951216825.1 Electrona antarctica | reverse complement strand
GAGAGAGAGAGAGAGAGAGAGAGAGAGAGAGAGAGAGAGAGAGAGAGAGAGAGAGAGAGAGAGAGAGAGAGAGAGAGAGAGAGAGAGAGAGAGAGATACATTTACTCGTGACCCAAGTTGTTTTGTCCCCACCCTGAAAATGGGTCCCAACCCAGTCTATATCAGGGGTTCTCAACCCCTGATATATATAATTTTTATTTTATTTTCACGATTTTTCAAAAATAGCAGACCTACAAGCTCGTAGCGCGCCACTCGGTGGCGCGCTATGAGCTTGTAGATCTGCTATTTTTCAATAGCTAAATTATAACAATGCTTAAAACACCAAAAGGGGTTCCCGCCCAAAACGGTTTAAGGTTATTGTAGCAGTCAATTTATATTGGGGGTCGGGAGGGGGCGGAGCGGGGGTCCCGAGACGTTGCCAAAGCATTTTCGGGGGTCCCCGGCCAAAAACGTTGAGAACCCCTGCTCTATATAGAGGGCCTATAGGGTTCTATAGGAATGTCTTGTCGTTGTTGGAGCTGGTTTAGAGGCAGGGATGATGAAAGGCACAGCTCTGACTGTTAATAATACTTTGTGCTTTTACACCATCAGAAAGACTCCATTATGACACCGGACAATGGTAGCGAGACAGAGAGAAGATGGAGAGAGAGAGAGGGAGGGACGGAGGGAGAGAGAGACCTTTAAAAGCTCATGTTGAGCCGCTCAAAAAGAAATGTTAATGTAAAACCCAACAACAAACAAAACAAAAACACCTAATACTGTGGTCATTGTTAATTTGACCACCAAAACATTAGCAAGTAACACATTGACACAATCACAGAGAAATAATGATTAGTCAACCCACCACAACATATAAGTTATACCAATATGTCTACTCTTGTACTATAGTAAAGCAGAAAGAAGAGAGAATGAAGGGACGGACATGACAAGGGTTAGGGAATGAAAGAAGGGAGGATGCAGAGGTGTGAGAAAAAGAGGGTTATAGAAAATATTCCGTAATCGATTTACATATAAATTATGAATTTGGTGGATAATTCAAATGTAGCTTTTTTTATGGCAATAACAATAGCAATTTTCATTTGACACAGTTCGATCCCGGGCTCACCCAGAGTTAGTGTCGAAGTGTCCTTGAGCAAGACACTGAACCCCTAATTGCTCCCGATGAGAAGTTGGTGCCTTGCATGGTTTCCTAAATGCACCATTTACCAAATATAAATGCACCATTTACCATTTTACAATAGATGAGTCATGAGAAAAGGATGAGAGATGCCCCAAAAGCCCAAAAAATCCAAGCTAACCTTTCCTGTGTGGAGGCCAGCAAATACAATTCTTATTATATGGTTTTGTAAGACTTATATACAGCAGATCTCCCTCCATTGCAATGTAACAGCTATGTGTGTACATGTCTATGTTCTGTTCCACTGTTGCTTTGACATGTTATGCATGTGTTTTCTCATGCCAATAAAGCACTTTGAATTGAGTTGAATTTGAATTGTTAGAGACGTTGCGTTTGTCTTTCTTTTATCTGTTCTCTTTCCATTTCTACTGTTTCCTTTTCCTAATGAGTCTTTCTTTCTCTCTCTCTCTCTCTCTCTCTCTCTCTCTCTCTCTCTCTCTCTCTCTCTCTCTCTCTCTCTCTCTCTCTCTCTCTCTCGCTCCATGTCATTGTCCCTCCAATCCTCTCCTGTTATCCGGAACACCATTATCACCCCTGACAGCCAATTACGGCATTAGCTTAAACAAAGCACCCCCCCCCCCCCCCCTCCTGCATGGGGATGACCCCTTCCATTCTGCAGGCTGGATGAAAGGAGGGGTCCTTTCCCCAGCAAAGAGGGGGGAGGGGGGAGGACCCCTGCAGGTAGGGCTGACAGCGCACGGTCTCAGTGTGTCACAATGTGTTAGATCGAGGTTCAGAGGACGCACGCACGCACGCACGCACACGTGCTATGCCCCCCACACACCAAAGTACATTTGTATCTCTGTGTGGCAGTGCTCGGTTCCGAGTGTATTGTTCTCTGATCTAAAGGCATGTGTGTGTGTGTGTGTGTGTGTGTGTGTGTGTGTGTGTGTGTGTGTGTGTGTGTGTGTGTGTGTGTGTGTGTGTGTGTGTGTGTGTGTGTGTGTGTGTGTGTGTGTGTGTGTGTGTGTGTGTATTGCTTTAGTGTCGGATCATATGCCTTATTTCTCATTCACCGTGACAATATGGCAACGTGGCCCCGGAACATTGTTGCAACGTTTTAAATCTCTTTTTTTCATGGAAGTCGTTTTAGAAGTCCAGAGGAAGACCTGGGGGTCTTGAGGATCCCTGGGGCCCTTGAGGATCCCTGGGGGTCCTTGAGGACCCCTGGGGCATCCTTGAGGGGATTCCAGGGGGTCCCTCCAGCAAAACGAGGAACGGTTTAACTACTCTAACCCTATTGTATACTTTTGGCTATTGGAAAATAGCCGATGTACAAGCTCTCAACGTGTCACAATGTGACGCAATGTGAGCTTGTAGATCAGCTAGTTTGGAAAGAATTTGAACAAATCTTTAAAAAGATGTTTTGACACAAATCCTCTCTTTGTCCCTCTTCTCAGATGGGGCTTGGTATCCACATAACTTGCACTGCTTTTGTGTATGCTTTTGAGGTACTGTCACTATACTTCCCTTCAAGTGCTTGATGACATTTCCTGCATTCATCGTTCTCATCCAGAGGTACAATGTTTTTCACTTCCTACAAGATCACACACACACATACTGAAGTTGTATGAGACAATAGAGACAATCTTCCTGGAAGACTCTTTAGCAACAAAACACCGTGGAATGTGTCTGAACTAAATAGTTACTGTGTGTGCGCGTGTGCGTGCGTGCGTGCGTGCGTGCGTGCGTGCGTGCGTGCGTGCACGTGCAATGCTCATGCATGTCTTTTGTATGATACATGTGTGTATGAGTGCATGTAATTCGTGTGCGCACTTGCGCACGTGTCTGATATGTGTTTACACTTCCATGCATCTGTTAGTGTGTATAATGTGTGCTTGCATGCATCCTGCTATGAATGCGTTCCCGGGAAGCGCTGTGCGTGCGTGCGTGCGTGCGTGCGTGCGTGCGTGCGTGCGGGCGGGCGGGCGTGTATGTGTGTGTGTGTGTGTGTGCGCGCACGTCAGTTCCAGGTCAGTACAAGACAAGGCCTTTATTGTGGTGCTGAAGTGGATCCCTAATCACCTTTGACCTTTTGAGTACTTAAGATCATTAACTGCTCTCCCCCCTACCACACACACACACACACACACGCACACGCACACGCACACACACACACACACACACACACACACACACACACACACACACACACACACACACACACACACACACACACACACACACACACAGTGACTCCAGTGAGTCTTGCCCAGTACGGTAAGTATGTTTTAAATGTGTGCTTGTTTGAAGATGCTGTGGATCACAGCCCATGTGGTGAAAAACATAACTTAGTACATATTTACTCAATTCAATTACTGTGTACTTATGAGTACAATTTTACTTTGGTGGAGTATGTCCAATGGTCTATACTTTTAGTTCCAATCCACTGCATCTCAGAATCACAATCAGAATAATCTTTATTGTCACATCACAGGTTTACAGCAGGCATTCAACGCTGGTGATGGCATTCCAGGTCGTGTCCTTAAAGTCTGTGCACATCAGCTGGCTGGTGTGTTCACAGACATATTCAATCTCTCTCTCTCCCAAGCTGTGGTTCCTGCTGGCTTCAAAAGGTCCATCATTGTACCGGTACCCAAGCGTACAAATACATCATGTTACAATGACTGGAGACCTGTTGCCTTAACACCAATTGTCAGCAAGTGTTTTGAGAGGCTAGTGAGAGATCACATCTGCTCGGTCCTGCCCGCTACACTGGATCCATGCCAGTTTGCATACCGGAAAAACAGATCTACGGATGACGCAGTGGCCATGGCTCTCCACACCGCCCTCACTCACTTGGACGAGAGAGGGAGCAACAACAGATATGTGCGAATGCTGTTTGTGGACTTCAGCTCCGCCTTCAACACAATTGTCCCTGCAAGACTGGACATGAAGCTCAGAGACCTAGGCCTGCACCCAACCATGTGCAGGTGGATACTGGACTTCTTGTCAAACCGTGCTCAGGTGGTGCGGATGGGGAACATAACATCCGACCCAATGACCCTCAACACTGGTGCACCCCAAGGCTGTGTGCTCAGCCCCCTCTTGTACTCTTTATACACACATGACTGTGTCACCACGCACGGCTGCAACACCATCATAAAGTATGCCGATGACACCACACTCATGGGGATGATCACAGATGCCAGCGAGACGGCCTACAGAGACGAGGTCAATAAACTCGCACTATGGTGTCGGGAGAACAACCTAGCTCTCAACGCTGGAAAGACGAAAGAGCTAATTGTGGACTTCAGGAGACAGAGGAGCGAGCACGCACCAATCTATATAGATGGAGTCGCAGTGGAGCGCGTCAGCGAGTTCAAGTTCCTTGGTACACACATTGATGAGGACCTTAAGTGGGCTACTCACACCACTCATGTGGTAAAAAAGGCACAACAACGCCTGTACTGCCTACGACGCTTGAAAAAGTTCAAGGTCAGCCCCCGTATCTTGAGGTCATTCTATAACTGCACCATTGAGAGCATCCTAACGGGTGGAACCATTGTGTGGTACGGGAGCTGCACTGTCCGCCAGCAGAAGGCACTACAGAGGGTAGTGAAAGCAGCCCAGCGTATCATTGGAGGTGAGCTTCCCTCCCTCCAGGGAATATACGAAAGCCGATGCGTGGCCAAGGCGAAACGGATCGTTAAAGATGTGCATCATCCCAGCAACAGCCTGTTTGAGCCATCTAGGCGGCCACGGCCAGGCAACCGGTTCCTCAGCCTCGCCAGCCGCACACAGAGACTATGGAACACGTTCTTCTTCTCCGCCATCAGACTTATGAACAGACACTGAACACTACAAGGCCCGGACTATATGGCAATATATCCAAGGCCTTCTGCATTTTTACAACTGTGATCTTGCACTTTCAGTAGTTTCAGTAGGCACTTACAAGGCCCGGACTATATGGCAATATGTCTAAGGCCTTCTGCATTTTTGCAACTGTGATCTTGCACTTTAGAGATGTTAGTTTTAACCTGCACTTAGTTCTTTATACAGATTATTTGATTATTTTATTAGACTGTAGCTGTTGTATGGTCTTTTAACGCACAATGAATTTCACGTGCCTTTTACCCTGTAACTGGTATTGTTGACAATAAAGTTGAACCTTGAAAGTTGAACCTTGGGTGAAATTAGTTTTGTGCAACAAGCTCCATTGTTTGTGTTGTTTCCATAAGACAGTGTACTAACCCTGTCCCTAACCCTAACCCTAAACCACATTGTCAGATTAATGGGCCGTCAGAATTACGAGCGGATCCCTGGTTTTCAAACCCTTACATAATCAAGGCCCATTATTTATTTGGCATTTGAGCCACGGGCTCATTTGATGCGATTTAGCCTCTCAGACCCAAAACTTATAATATGTTGTTGTTGGATAATAGTTTCTCCACAATTCCAGGCTGTATTGATGTAGTATATAGACGAGATAACAGGCAAAAAAATCTACATTCTCTATTGTGTAGACTTCTTGTAAGTTAAGTAATGCAGATGTTTAACAATCATGTATCTCTTGACAGCACTCATGGTTTCATTTTACGCTCTCAAGAATTAAAGATCTATTAGGGTCCATTTGGTTCCATTTACCAACTCCCGATCATTTAGCTGGGGACCCCTTGGAACCCCCTCATGGACCACTGTTGAGAACCATTGCCATAAAGGCAAATATTGAACTTTTTACTCCACTGCAATTATTACAAAACCTTAGTTACTTGTGTAAAACATAGATGAACCAATTCAGCCATATACTCACTGTATTCTATGTTCATATATCTGAAAGCTTGTGAAATGGGAAATTCTGCGTAATGACCGCTCGGTGCATTGACCGAGCGGTCAATGGATGAAATGATTAGCAGACGGTGTACTTTTTTTCTTTCTCCAAAAACATTGGCACGGCATACTACGTATATAGCGTAGAACAGTAGACTACACCACTGCTAACTATATTTTAATGACAATACTTTCGTACTTTTACTCAAGTGAATATTTAATTTACTTTTCTTGTGGTATTGATACTTTTACTTAAGTATAAACCACACTGATCCCAGCTTAGTGCTTCAAGCCTTCAGCATTGACAGAATAAAAGCCTCATCCTCCCTGTGGGGATGTCATCTATTTTGCATTTTAAAATGCTAATTAGTCTGCATTTCTATAGCACCATTATCCAAAGCACTTTACAATGTGCCTTAATTACGTTCACACACTTTTACTTTTTGTTAGTTTGTTGTTCAAATAAGTGTTAAATACCACTATTTCCTGTTATGAGCAATCATTGCTCTAGGGGTGCCTAAAGGTAGATCGTGATCTACCTTTAGATCACACAGGCTGTGCAGGTAGACCACATGACATGCCCCTACAAATATAATTTAAATAAAAAACATCTGCCACTTGAATTAAGCCAAGGTGACTTAACTTGATTGATTGACATCAAAATCACACCACAATACTGTAGTGTTTCGCACAAACATCAGTAGCATTACAAAGTTATTTTTGTAGATCTGGCTGAGCTGACCCTTTTGAAAGTAGGGTGTTTGTTAAAAAATAATAAAATGAAGGGGTTCACTGTCTCTCCAGCTCTGTAGTAAACAGAACATGCATTTGCAGGAGACTGGCTGAAATTGGCAACGCACCTGAGAACATCAAAACTATTTAAAAAAAAAATCATAATTTAAACTTCCGATTCACTACATCTCGGAAGCAAATATTGTACTTTTGACTCCACTACAATTTTTTTGACAAGCTTAATAGCTACTAGATACATCATATTACCGGTATTACAAAACATTCATTAACCACTTCATCGGGTCGCGGGAGTAACAGTTCCAACACGCGTTCCCAGGCCAGTGTGGAGATATAATCCCCCCATCTGGTCCTTGGTCTCTTCCCAGTGGGACGTGCAGCGAGGACCTCCCTAGGGAGATGCTCAGGAGGCATCACTGCTTATTGGCTTCGTATCCAGCGGAGCTTCCTTGCCACCTGATTGAGTCAACTCTGCTGAATTAGTCAGAATGTTACAAAAAAAGTGTTAGTGTTTTTAAGACCGAGTTTGGGCCACCTGTCCCTCTTTGTCTCTCCATTCGGAGACAGACACTGGAGGAGAGCCGAGACATTGTAGTGGAGAGACACTGGACAGAATGCTGATCCCAGACCAGCATGGGGTTGGATCTTCTTTCCACATGTAAATCCATTGGTTGAACAACTGAATGAGCTTTGCTTCTGCTTCACGCCAGCAGAGCCGCGGGAACTGGGGTCTCTTTTCCTTTCAGCTGTTCCTGTCAGGGATCGCCCCAGCGACTCATCTGCCTCCATCTCACCCTGTCCTCGGCCTCCCCTTCTTTCACACCAAATAACTTCATGTCCTCTTTCACTGTATCCATACATCTTGATTTATTTGCATTTCAATGTTTTACCTTCTATTGTTAGCATGATTGTTTTACCTTGTTGTACAGCACTTTATAACATTGTTTCGAAAGGTGCTCTATAAATAAAATGTACTTACTTACTTACTTACTTACTTACTTACATCTCCTCTTTGGTCTTCCTCTATATAGGCCTCCTGCCTGGCAGTTCCAAACTCAGCATCCTTCTACCGATATACTCGCTATCCCTCCTTTGTACAATCCATCTCAGTATGGCTAGCTGGCTTTATATCTCCAAAACATGTAACATGTGCTGTCCCTCTGATGTACTCGTTCCTGATCCTATTAGTCTCGCGTTTGCCAGACTGTTGTCTCTCGCAATGTTCAAATGCTTCCGTCATACAGTCTGGAGAATGGAAGCTCTGATCATGAGTAAGGGATAAAGCAGAAGTGAAACCTCCTCACCACTTCCGTTTTGTCTTTACAGTCGTGCAAATGTATTCATAAAATAGAAATCATCTAAGCATATATAGATTGCTGCTTAGAAGAAATGTGTGCGTGCGTGCGTGCGTGCGTGCGTGCGTGCGTGCGTGCCTGCGTGATGCTGCTGAACAGTCCCATCTAGTGGTATTGGCGAGGTGCTTCAGCTTTTCGTGCTCAGACGGACAGACACAGGGACACGTATATATAGGGACACACATAGCTGAGTATAGAAGTGGCTAGCAGCACTCAAAAATCAAATGTAAAGATATTTTAAAATATATTTTTGTGAACAGAAATGCCAGCTTCCTTACTCTGATTACTCTGTCTGTAGTTCCAGACTCTATATCATTTATATCATCAGATTGAGGAATAGTTATCTGGCTACACGAGACTATATGATCCTATCCATCCTTGTTGTTACTCCCAGAGAGAACCTCAACCTTTTAGTCTCTGCCACCTCCAGCTCTGTTGTCTTTTATGACCATATATATTCAGCCCCTCACTGTTTTCAGTGGTTGCATATAGATGTTTATCATGTGATTTTAATGTAAACATGCTCAAATGCATTGCATGTCTGAATTCAACTCTGAGGCTGATGTTTGCCAATCAGTCGTTGTCTGTATGCAACAGCTATATGGAGCATGTATGTGCACGACTGCACGTGCATGAATGGCCGTGTGCGCTTGGACGACGAACGTGCACATTGATTAATGGGTCCCGGTATAGTGGTCACCCTATAGTCTAGTCACCCTAAACTAAGTGCTGACTCACTTCGTTCAAATTCAAATTACAGTACATTTCTATTCATCTTTTTGCTGAGAGAGAGAGAGACAAGAGAGAGAGAGAGAGAGAGAGAGAGAGAGAGAGAGAGAGAGAGAGAAAATGTATCGTTATTGCGTGTCGTCCCTTACTAAAATAATGGCAGATTTTTTTCCCTAAATCAGCTCTTCGTGACACCATGGCCACCTCTGATCAAATAGCCTATTGTCCTCATTGAAAAGATCACGCTGTTCCCTCCACAGTACAATAATGGCCTATATGTCAAGAGTGTGACCTATAGGCCGTTTTATTGTGCGGCTATAAGTCACAAGACAAAGTGACGTATGGAATTTAACAACCATTCCTTTTTTTGCCTATAAGTCACTTTACTCTAGAAATAATTTGGCCTAAGTCTAAGGTTTACATTTAAACATTAATCCTCTTAGTTACATAATTGTATAGTGTTATTTTATGTAAACTTTCTATTTTTGTGTGAAATGATTAAGAAGATTTGGTTCAGGTTTTTTTTTAGCGGAAAAAAACACAGTACACAACTCACGCATGCACGTGCACGCATACACACTGTGTCTGTTGTGTGACATCTGCTGCTGCCATTTGACTTGCTGTCAGTATGTGCATTTTGAACACACATGCAGAGACATAGCACACATGTGCACGCACACATGTGCACGCACGCACGCACACACACACACACACACAAACACACACACACACACACACACACACACACACACACACACACACACACACACACACACACACACACACACACACACACACACACACACACACCTGTTGTGTCATGCTGGAAAATGCTCCACCTGCCCCCACTTGTCCTCACAAATCACAACCCGTCCCGTCCCGTCCTCTGTCTGTCTGTCTGTCTGTCTGTCTGTCTGTCTGTCTGTCTGTCTGTCTGTCTGTCTGTCTGTCTGTCTGTCTGTCTGTCTGTCTGTCTGTCTGCCTGCCTGCCTGCCTGCCTGCCTGCCTGCCTGCCTGCCTGCCTGTCTGTCTGTCTGTCTGTCTGTCTGTCTGTCTGTCTGTCTGTCTGTCTGTCTGTCTGTCTGACTAGAGGAGAGGAGAGCTCAGTAAAGTTCAAAGAGTGGTCAGTGTAAACAGCACACAATTTCCTCTGCTGTTGACACGCTAGGTGTGAAGGAGAGGAGAGGAGAGGTGAGGAGAGATGTTAGGGGGAGGAGAAGGGGTGGGTTAGTGACCCAAAGGTGTTTGAATTGCAGAGAATCACCTTTCATCTAGCAGCAAAGACAAGATGAGAGGATGTAAGACACGCACGCACGCACGCACGCACGCACGCACGCACGCACGCACGCACGCACGCACGCACATGCAAGGAAGCATTTTTCATTCAAGGAAGCAGTCTTGGGCCGCTTACTGTTCTACATTTACGTTAACAACATGAAATCAGCAAGTAATTGCAACGTGTTCCTGTCCGTGGACGACTCAGCACTCCTATAGTCTCGAAAAGTTAACCTCAATAACACAAAGACTTTACAGTATAGAGTGTTGGTGACCTATTTGAGGCAGGATCTCCAATCCAAGGGTGCTATGATGACTGTAGCTGAAGCCCTCATTCAATGTCATTTTGACTATGCCTCATGACTAAGAACACTTCAATGTCACTATAAAAAACAAAACTGCAGACTTCTCAGAACATACTAAAATGACTACTTCTAGGCCTCTCCCCCAGGACTCACATGGAGTTCACTTTGCTAATCTAGGATGGCTCAAGGTAGAAGACGGAGTGCAACATATCTCTATATGGCAGTGGTTCTCAAACCTTTTTTGGCTCAGGGAACCCCTGAATTATAGCACCTTATATTTGTGCCATATATATTACAGTACGTAAATAGGTCAATCTTCCCACCTAAAGCCCTAAACACACCAAAGGGTCGAGACAGTTTTAACGTTGTCCCAGCGGTGTGATACAGTATGTCCTGTTGCATGTTGACCCACGTCGTCCCAAGTGATTCAACTGGTTCAATTCAACGGCCCAAACCACACCAAAGGGTCACCATGAACTCCTTGAAACCGTCTGGACCCAAGGAGTTGCATGGCGACCCTTTGGTGTGGTTTGGGCTTTGATACAGGCCTATGTCACAAGGAAAACTTGAGAGAATATCCGTTTGCATTATAGAATTGAAACTAAACTAACCACTTGAGCCCCAGCATCCATATTCCGTTGGGAACATTCATTGTTCCTTTCATTGCAACACCTTCACACACACACACACACACACACACACACACACACACACACACACACACACACACACACACACACACACACACACACACACACACACACACACACACACACACACACACACACACACACACACACATACACATACACATACACACACACTTTCAGTTCTCTTTTTCGATTTCCCACCACCGGGGTGGTTCTTACTGTAAAGAGGAGTGGGGGGGGTGTCACTCAGGGGTCTCTGACTGTAAAGTTCCTCTTTTAAAAGACTGTTGCGTTTCCCGCCATGCATCATCACACTGCTGTGTGCAACTGCATAACTGTCATAAGTATGACTTATTGGAGATTTTTGTGCGTTTAATTAACATGTACACTAAATACTAGCAACATGAATGGATGGATGGACTTCACAAAATGTCTCAAATTGTTATAAATTATCTCAAATCATCAAAATGTCTCAAAACGCTTCACAATGTCAGATATTGTTGATCTGCTATTTTCGAATAGCCAAAGTATAACAACTACAGTAGTATGGCTTAATTGCTTAATGTTTTGCAATAATACATGTCAATCTTACAATGTAACGTAAAAATTGTAGTGGAGTATAAAAAGTACTTGCCTCGCGAGGTGTTAGGAGTTAAAACTTAGAACTACAAGTACCGGTATTAAAAATGGAAACGCTCAAGTAAAGTAAAAGTACCTCAAAACTGTACTCAAGTACTGTAGATACTCTGGACCACTGAAGTACAGATGTAACACTAGAGCTGCTGTTAACATGGCAAAGGGACATTCCCTCAGTCAAAGCTCAACCCCTCAGCATTTGAGTCAATGTCGGTTTAGACCCTCATAAAAAAGGGAGTAATTATGTTGTAAATGAGAAGGGAGAGCAGTCTGCTTCTCAGCGCAAATTACAACATGGGTTCGCTTTTATATAAGAGGAGAATTGGAGGGAAAGTCAAAGATTTAAGCCCTGTTCAATTTGAACAAATTGAATTATTGCGCAGCTAATACTGCAAGGCGCGGCCAGTTTATTTATATATAGTGCATTTCAAGAACAGGGCACAAAAACATAAGCACTGAGACAGTGCTAAATAAACTTTATAACTGCTTAAAAGGACATTTTGAGAAAATAAGAATAATATAACTGAGGACCCGAGGGGATTTTGAATAACATTTTATTTCAGTCAGATAACTCACGAATAGATAAGTACTATAGACGAATAACAGTCTAAGTCCACACTAATTAAACATTAAGAGCAGGGAGATAGATATACAATACCACCCCCTCCATGGGGAACAGGAACATAGCATGGATCCGCTTGAGTATATCTGACTGAACTAACTCTGCAAAATAACATACAGTAGAATTGTCTTACTAATATAACTGACCATATAAACATTTACTGAAAACCATGCTTTGAGCCTCATGAAGATGGCTGCTGATGCTCTTATATTCAAAATTCAGGAATAGCGAGTTCCTCCAAATCTAAAAGAACCTTTTCCCATCTTGGTGGTGAACATGGGCAGCGTCAGGTCTGCTATGCTGGCTCTGGTTAGGATGGGAATGGACTTCGCTACGCTTCTGAAAAGGCTTATACACATCAAGCATGCTAGTGCTAGACCTCACACTAACAAGAGAACACACTGTCAAAGTGTACCCATACATTGCTTTATTTATGATTATGTTTTATGTTTTGGGAAACACCACGTAGTAATCAGAATGCAGCAATTGCGGCCGAAACAACTTTCTACAGCAACAGACAGCAGTAAATAAACAGTCAACCCACCCACACACACACACACACACACACACACACACACACACACACACACACACACACACACACACACACACACACACACACACACACACACAAGCTGTCCACGTAGAAACCAAAATTGCCCTCAAATTACGGCTGCTTTTAAAAATGAAAAGGGAGCCATTGGAGATGCAGGGTCACCTCTAATTTTCCCATAAACCGAAGAAGTCAGCTCAACAAAAGGCCAGTTGTTTTGTGTGCGTGTGTGCCTGTGTGTGTGTGCCTGTGTGCGTGTGTGCGTGTGTGCCTGTGTGCCTGTGTGCGTGTGTGCATGTGTGCGTGTGTGCATGTGTGCGACTGTGCGTGTGTGTGTGTGTGTGTGTGTGTGTGTGTGTGTGTGTGTGTGTGTGTGTGTTTGCAGATGTGTAAAGTAAATACTAAGTACATGTACTCAAGTACTGTTCTTTATACAATTTTGGGGTACTGAAATATTTCCAATTTGTTATACTTCTACCCCAGTATTTGAAAACTTTAGTTACTTTAGTTTTAGATCATAAAATCTCTTAAAATGGTGCATGGTATAATACAGTGGTTCTCAATCTTTTCAGGCTACTAATCATATTAGAACTATAGGAACCCCCCAAAATAATCATATTAGAACTATAGGAACCCCCCAAAATAATCATATTAGAACTATAGGAACCCCCCAAAATAATCATATTAGAACTGGGGACCCCCAAACATAATCATATTAGAACTGGGGACCCCCAAACATAATCATATTAGAACTGGGAATCCCCAAACATAATCATATTGGTACAGTTAGAATTGCAGGAGTTGTTGAGGCATTACATTTTGTTTGACTCGTGTCTACAGATAAATGACTGAAAATAGCCAATCTACAAGCTAGCTCATAATGCCTGGCATCGAAATCCGTTGTGAGCTTATAGATTGTGTATTTTCAAAATGCTTGCCTCTTTCTCACATGGGTAATATTTGACAATGTGGCCCAATGTTTGACCTTTTTTTTTTTTTACTACACTTAGATTTCTTCAAGGTGTTTAAAAGGTCTTACAAGTCTTTTTCACTTTAGTGAATTGGAATCGAAAACTTTAGTTACTATAGCTGGGTCTGAATTCGTTAAAATCGTGCACTTGGTGACAAGTTTTAGATTTTTGGTATGGTGGTAGGTATGGTTATAAGGTTTTCAAAAACCATCGCAAACAAGTTGGGAGCGCCCCCTAGTGGTCCGTTTACAATGAATCTAATATTAAATGGGTCAGTATATGGTTATAAATCAAAAATAATTGATAAAATAGATTTTCCAATGGATTCTATTAGTATTGGGTGTGCTAAATAACATATAAACATTTTGGGTGAAAATAACTTCTGGAAAGGCATCATTTTCAAGATGGCGTCCACGGTGGCCTCAGTAAGCTTTAAATGCCTATAAACTGGGATTTAATACATACAAAATCATAACAATTATGCACTTGGTGACAAGTTTTAGATTTTTGGCATGGTGTTAGGTATGGGCATGAGGTTTTCAAAAACTATCGCAAACGAGTTGGGCTCTCCCCCTAGTGGTCTGTTTGCAATGAATCCAATGTTAAATAGGCCAGCATTGGATTCATTGCAAACAGACCACTAGGGGGCGAGCCCAACTTGTTTGCGATGGTTTTTGAAAACATTATGCCCATACCTAACATCATGCCAAATATCTAAAACTTGTCACCAAGTGCATAATTGTTATGATTTTTTATGTATTAAATCCCAGTTTATAGGCATTTTAAGCTTACTGAGGCCACCGTGGACGCCATCTTGAAAATGATGCCTTTCCAGAAGTTATTTTCACCCAAAATTGTTTAGTATGTTATTTAGCACACCCAATACTAATAGAATCCATTGGAAAATCTCTTTTATCAATTATTTTGATTTTTAGCCATATACTGACCCATTTAATATTAGATTCATTGCAAACAGGCCACTAGGGGGCGCTCCCAACTCGGTTGCGATGGTTTTTGAAAACCTTATAACCATACCTACCATCATACCAAAAATCTAAAACTTGTCACCAAGTGCACGATCTTGTTGATTTTGGACGAATTCAGACCCAGCTACTAGTCACTTTGTAGATTTGGGTATACATTAAGCTCACACGCCGACGCATTGTGAGCTTGTTGATCGGTTATTTTTAAAAGATGTTTAGAAATGTAATACATTTGAAAATGACCGGGACATTTTGCGTAATGAGTACTTTCTACTTGTGGTATTTTTAAGTACATTTTGATACCATAATACCAATTTAAGGGTCCATTTGGTTTAATTTTACTCTCAAGAGAACAATATTATTGTAAATCATTTGCATTACTTAATTTACAAGAAGTCTACACAATTATAGAGAATGTTAGAAGAATTGTTCTTTTAATCAATATCACATCAATACAAGCTCATGCGTGCGTGCGTGCGTGCGTGCGTGCGTGCGTGCGTGCGTGCGTGTGTGTACATGCGGGTTGATGGGTGTGGCTTGATATATAGTCTATCATGCTTGATCGTGGCTTAAGAATGACAGGGGCATCAATTATGAATTAGTCATGGGTGGAGATTGAGAAACACACGCACGCACGCACGCACGCACGCACGCACGCACGCACGCACGCACGCACGCACGCACGCACGCACGCACGCACGCACGCACGCACACACACACACACACACACACACACACACACACACACACACACATACACACACACACACACACACACACGGTTTAAAGTCATTTCCCAATCTCCCAGACAAAACTCTCATTCTAATGAGCAGATAACCTAATCCCCTCCCCCACAGCCGCCAATCAAAGCCCACAGCCCAATCAGCAGCAGGCGTGCACCAACAGGTCCCAACTGGTTCTCAAGCTGGGGTCTGGGGACCCCCTGTAGGTCCTTGAGGGGGTTCCAGAGGGTCTGGGGACCCCCTGTAGGTCCTTGAGGGGGGGTCTGGGGACCCCCTGTAGGTCCTTGAGGGGGTTCCACAGGGATAAGCCACTTTAATTCTACACTTCAGATCTGCAAGCTCACACTGTGTCATGGTAATATGGGGAGACATTTTGGGATCCTTTTTTTTAACATTTTGAACACTACAAATCTTCTCTTTTCCCCTGCATGTCATACAATCTTTTCAAATGGTGCATATAATACAGTGGTTCTAAATCTTTTCAGGCTACTAATCATAATTTATTAGTAGCCTGAAAGCCTAAACTATAGGAACCCTTGATTGATTGATTGATTGATTGATTGATTGATTGATTGAGAACATTTAGAGACGTACAAATAGACACTTCTATATAGCCAAAGAACAGAACAGGAATTCATCATAATGGAGGTAAAAAGGGAAAAGAAATTATACAGTGAGGGGAAAAGGGGGTGGGGGGGGGGATTCCGATTTTACGGGGGCCAGTTTCGAATTGCAGCCGTCCGTCCCTCATATTAGAAACATAATCATAATCATATTGGTACAGTTAGAATTGTAGGAGTTGTTGTTACATTTTGTTTGACTCAGGTCTACAGATAAATGTTGTGGAAAATAGCCGATCTACAAGCTCATAATTCCTGGCATCGCAATCCGTTGTGAGCTTGTAGATCGTCTACTTTCAAAATGCTTGCCTCTTTCTCATGGGTAATATTTGACAATGTGGCCCAATGTTTGACCTTTTTTTTTTTACTACACTAGATTTCTTCAAGGTGTTTAAAAGGTCTTAAAAGTCTTTAAATTGTCACTTTAGTGAATTGGAACACCCCCCCCCCCCCCTTCCAACCCTGGGGGTTTGAGAACTGCATGGCCTAAATTAGCAGCGGGGGATACCACAGCCCACCTTCAATGACCCCAAATTGTTGCTTAACGACCCAGAAAAGGACTATTGTGTGTGTGTGTGTGTGTGTGTGTGTGTGTGTGTGTGTGTGTGTGTGTGTGTGTGTGTGTGTGTGTGTGTCCAGTTGATTTGGATACATCCTTTTACCGTTGTGCTTTCCCCCCCCCCCGTTTTCCGTTCCTATGGAATGGCCGCAGAATGTTACACATACGAAATGACACGGGGCCGTGGAAACATTTTGGACTTGAGCGTTTGTTTAATTTATATTTCTTTCCGAAGCCGCAGAAATGTTGACATTTCAGGCGGCGCCACCATGCACACGGAACAGTACGCACACACACACACACGCACGCACGCACGCACGCACGCACACACGCACACACGCACACACGCAGAACAAAGACACTCCTTGATTTTTACCTAGAAAGCAAGACAAGCGTGCAGGGGACAGACAGACAGACAGACAGACAGACAGACAGACAGACAGACAGACAGACAGACAGACAGACAGACAGACAGAGGAGAAGGGAGACATTCCGCAGAGATAAGCTAAATTACGGTCCATTGCACAACGGTGTCGCATGTCGACACCGTTGTTTAGTTTGAAGATGCCTTCGTGTAGGCACTCGGCAGGCGACTCCTTCACGAGGTCTAGATTAGACGAGATGTCCACAAAGAGACACTGGGAGACAGTAACAGACGTCCACAAAGAGACACTGAGAGACAGTAACAGACGTCCACAAAGAGACACTGAGAGACAGACGTCCACAAAGAGACACTGAGAGACAGATGTCCACAAAGAGATACTGAGAGACAGTAACAGACGTCCACAAAGAGACACTGGGAGACAGACGTCCACAAAGAGACACTGAGAGACAGTAACAGACGTCCACAAAGAGACACTGGGAGACAGTAACAGACGTCCACAAAGAGACACTGAGAGACAGTAACAGACGTCCACAAAGAGACACTGGGAGACAGACGTCCACAAAGAGACACTGAGAGACAGTAACAGACGTCCACAAAGAGACACTGGGAGACAGTAACAGACGTCCACAAAGAGACATCAGTATTCTCTTTTGGCACTCGAGCTAAAAACATAACAAAGTAGTCCTACGTACCTTTTTACTCAACATCATTTCCTTATAGGCTAATTTTTACACCTCGGAAATGGTAAATAAAAGGTGCATTTAGCACCTTTATCCAAGCGCTTTACAATGATTGTGCATTACATTCACCCATGCATTCATACCCACACATTCATACTCCGATGGCGGAGGGAACCATGCGAAGCATGCACCGACCTGCTCATCAGGAGCAATTGTCTTGCTCAAGGACACTTCAACGCTAACTCTGGGGAACTCAGGATCCAACTAAGCACCCGCTCTACCTCCAGTGCTATTGCACTGGAGGTAGAGCGGGTGCTCTACCTTTAATTACGCCCATATAGCCTATTATGGAGAGTCCCGGATGTCTAATGCCCATAGTGGGGAAAAGCAAGTACAGTGCCAACTCATAGGTCCATTTTACTACGTGTTTACTATGTACTACGTAGCCGTGGCAGCCTAGGGTGTCAAGTCCATCAATATCAATATCACTGCAGTTTAACCACTTAGAGACCCTCGACTTAGTAAAACAGACACGAGTTGCACTGTCCTTGGTGCATTCTTTTTTTTACCTTACACCAAATCTCTACGGCAAAAGTTGTGAGCTTGGTATGTGTTCTATAACATGTAACAATGTAATTCAGGGTGCAAAGTGGCAAAGTGGGGTCCAGGGACCCCCATTTTAACCACTTTATTCATATTTTATACTATAGCAGATATAAAAGCTCACAGCACGTTGTGTCAGTTCGTGCCCTATAGCCTCTACATCTGCTAATTTAAAAAATGTTTGGGAATGGTTTCATCATTTTGATGATGAAACAACATATCCTCTCTTCTGGGGGTTCCATATCAATGTGGGGGTGTCCTTGACATGAAACAGTTTGAGAAGCATGGGTTTAAGTGGTTGAGTAATAGAACACAGGACTTTACTTGACCAACGTATTTGTGCCATATGCAGGTTCTTGTGCCTAGAGAGCAGCAGTAAAGTAGGTGAAGGTTAACCAGTATAAATGGAGCTTGTCCTTCAGGGCTGGCAGACTGAAAGTCTGCACTACTCTGTGGACTTTGGCCACACTTCAACACGGAGTATATTACACACACACACACACACACACACACACACACACACACGCACACGCACACGCACACGCACGCACGCACGCACAAACGCACGCACGCACGCACGCACTCACGCACGCACGCACGCACGCACGCACGCACGCACGCACGCACGCACGCACGCAAGCACGCACGCATGCACGCACGCACGCACGCACGCACGCACGCACGCACGCACGCACGCACGCACGCACGCACACACGCACGCAAGCACACACACGCACGCAAGCACACACACACACACACACACACTAGATTTTTTTTGTCTGCGGTCTAATCTTGAGTATTTGCTGATCTTATTATATTTTTATCAAAGTTTGAATTAGTGTTACCTTTTTTGTGTGTTTTGCATGCACGCACGCACGCACGCGCACGCACGCACGCACGCACGCACGCACGCACGCACGCACGCACGCACGCACGCACGCACGCACGCACGCACACACACACACACACACACACACACACACACACACACAGTCCTTGGCCTGATCCCTGTGGTCCGACACACGCTGAGGTGGAAACAGTTATCATGGACTCGGACCTCCATCTCTAAATATGTTGCCAGTGAGCTCCATGCAAGATTTGTGGTGTTGATGAAAATGATCTACGAGCCAGATCTACAATAATATATAATATGAACTAATTTAGCTGGGGGAGACACTCACCCACATTGTCAGAGCCTAATATTTAGGTTCAGGGGGTAGCTGTCCGAGTATACGTTCGATCCCCAGCTCCCCCTGGTTGCATGACAAAGTGTTCTTGAGCAAGGCACTGAACCCGAACCCCTAACTGCTCCTGAGCCTTGAATGGTTGCAGTGTGTGAATTTAAAGCCCATTGAAAGATGCTTTGGATAAAGGCCGTATTGAAATAATCAGATTTAGTAACTAGAAGTTTACTTCTTTTCCTTCCTAGAAATGTAGTGAAGTTAAAAGTACAATATTTGTATCCCTAAAGATACAAATACTTAAGTAACAGTACTCTAGTAGTAATGTGTTGTTGTCCACAACTGGAATTTATGAGTTGTTTTTACAAGCAACTGTAGCGTCAGAATGCCATAGTAAAACTTTAACCAAGTCACTGTGTCAAACTCGGTCACCAAACATATGTTGCTGAGCAGTGTTGATTTTGACAGGATTTTTTGATAATGCACAAGGACTAGATTTGGTATCCTGTCGGATTGAATGATTCCGGTTCTTTACCAATTCCCTCTCAACGGGCCTTGATATTAAAAAAATGTGAGAACCGTTTGTTACAACGGTACAGCAGACGTGAAGTCCATACTCTGACAGTGTGAAGATGAAACCAGTTCCATAAATCTTCCAATGTTGGATCCGGTTGCTCAAGTTCCAGAGTTCATCCCCAAGGAACCGAAACACAGAGCAGAACGTACTGCAGCAACCTTTCATTTGACAATGCACAGAATGCTGGCCTCACAGAGTAGTGAGAGAAGAAAGCTTGAAACATTGGAAACACTACAACATTCCCATAGCAACGTAACCTGTTAATTGCATTGCTGTGAACCTAAGTACCACAGACGAAAAACAGTCTAAGTCTTTCAATCTGACCCCTCCACGAAAAGGCCTCGTTGTCCTGAACCCTTATCTATCATTTATACATTATGGATCAATAGTGTGGAAAATGATTCAATATGATCTTTGAGAAGACACGTGCAGGGCTTTTAAAAGGACCAACTATGTGTGTACCATGTTGAATGCTACAAAGCAGGAGCCTTTCTCATTATCTCATCTGGTAGAAAAGTAAAAGTAGCAATACTGTACCTATTACAATCAAACATATTGTATTAAAATGTTTACTTCAGTAAAAGTAAAACATTGGTATCGGGAGAAGATCTCAAGAGGCAGCTGTTCGTAGCTACAGTGGAGTCAGTACTGCTGTATGGGGCTGAGCCATGGACCCTCACAGTGGAGTCAGTACTGCTGTATGGGGCTGAGCCATGGACCCTCACAGTGGAGTCAGTACTGCTGTATGGGGCTGAGACATGGAGCCTCACAGTGGAGTCAGTACTGCTGTATGGGGCTGAGCCATGGACCCTCACAGTGGAGTCAGTACTGCTGTATGGGGCTGAGACATGGAGCCTCACAGTGGAGTCAGTACTGCTGTATGGGGCTGAGACATGGAGCCTCACATTGGAGTCAGTACTGCTGTATGGGGCTGAGACATGGAGCCTCACAGTGGAGTCAGTACTGCTGTATGGGGCTGAGACATGGAGCCTCACAGTGGAGTCAGTACTGCTGTATGGGGCTGAGACATGGACCCTCACAGTGGAGTCAGTACTGCTGTATGGGGCTGAGACATGGAGCCTCACAGTGGAGTCAGTACTGCTGTATGGGGCTGAGACATGGACCCTCACAGTGGAGTCAGTACTGCTGTATGGGGCTGAGACATGGACCCTCACAGTGGAGTCAGTACTGCTGTATGGGGCTGAGACATGGAGCCTCACAGTGGAGTCAGTACTGCTGTATGGGGCTGAGACATGGAGCCTCACAGTGGAGTCAGTACTGCTGTATGGGGCTGAGACATGGAGCCTCAGTGGAGTCAGTACTGCTGTATGGGGCTGAGACATTGAGCCTCACAGTGGAGTCAGTACTGCTGTATGGGGCTGAGACATGGAGCCTCACAGTGGAGTCAGTACTGCTGTATGGGGCTGAGACATGGACCCTCACAGTGGAGTCAGTACTGCTGTATGGGGCTGAGACATGGAGCCTCACAGTGGAGTCAGTACTGCTGTATGGGGCTGAGACATGGAGCCTCACAGTGGAGTCAGTACTGCTGTATGGGGCTGAGACATGGAGCCTCACAGTGGAGTCAGTACTGCTGTATGGGGCTGAGACATGGACCCTCACAGTGGAGTCAGTACTGCTGTATGGGGCTGAGACATGGAGCCTCACAGTGGAGTCAGTACTGCTGTATGGGGCTGAGACATGGAGCCTCACAGTGGAGTCAGTACTGCTGTATGGGGCTGAGACATGGAGCCTCACAGCACAACAGGACACTTCCCTGGATATGGAGTCTACACAAGAATGCTACGAATGGCACTATAGGTGTCGTGTCACATGGACGGACCACATGAGAAATGTAGTCCTCTACAAGGACCACATTTGGAGTAGGAGTAAGTAAAAAGTATAGTATTTTCCTCTGAGAAGTAGTGGAACATAAAGTATTGAAAAATGTACATTCTCAAGTAAATAAAAGTATTAGTGGAGTAAATGTAGTTAGCTACTTTCCTCCAGTGCGTGCGTGCGTGTGTGCGTGTGTGCGTGCGTGCATGTGTCAGTGCTTACGTAATGGAGATGCTGCGATCTGACCTACATTTTCCTCATCTGTGAACGATTACCCACAAACCTCTGCTCTGGTGCGCGTCCAGGATCTCTCCGCCACGCCAGGCCCGAGTCCAACAGGGATGATGCGTTTCCTGTGTGTGCGTCATGCGCCATGCGTGTCACACTCGGATGTGATTTTATCAGAGCTTTGTCACACACACACACACACACACACACACACATGGAGATGTCAAATATCTGCATGTGTGTGTGTGTGTGCGTGTGGGTTTCAGACCATACTGTTCTATACAACTTCATGACAAAATACGACGTCATTGTTAATAGATAACCTCTAAATTGTAGCCAAAATCCTGAAGCCTCAATCCATAATTGAGGCTTTACCATTCACCAAATAAAATGTTATAGGTCTCGATTATTTCCAACCTTTACAAAATGGTTACCGTAAATCAAGCGTTGAAATATTCCTATTTGGAAAACCATGAAAAACAACATGCTGTATAGTATGTCGTTTTTCATGGTTTTCGACGACATACTATAGAATGCCTCAAATCATGAATGCAGCGCCCAATTGGCGTGAAAGGTGCAACAACATGAAATATCACACTTTTCACATTACAGTAATTGGCCTATTACAGCACCAGCAGGAGGCCACAATAACCTACTTGCCCTGGCGGAGACCTGTGCTCCGAAGAGCACTTTTTCTATAGTCTTGATATTATCTGATTAAGGTACAGAAATATTGTTCCAAGCAAATATTTGTATATTTGCAAGTGAAACACATAGTGTGTGTGTGGGAGTCCTTTCTTCTGTGGCCTGCACGGTCTTCTCCAACGCAGCTGTCATCTGTAGGTGTGGAAAATATCTGCTATTTTTAGTAAACCTCCCCTAAAAAAACTCCAGACACTAAAATGAGAACGAGAACAAAGGAAAGTACAATAAACGGCGGTATAGGCTACATTTCAATAAGGACTGAGTGCTGAGTGCTGAGTGCTGTGTGCGTGCGTGCGTGCGTGCGTGCGTGCGTGCGTGCGTGCGTGCGTGCGTGCGTGCGTGCGTGCGTGCGTGCGAGAGAGAGAGAGAGAGAGAGAGAGAGAGAGAGAGAGAGAGAGAGAGAGAGAGAGAGAGAGAGAGAGAGAGAGAGAGAGAGAGAGAGACAGAGACAGAGACAGAGACAGAGACAGAGACAGAGACAGAGAGAGAGAGAGTGATGAACGGGGGGAAAGACAAGACAAAAGGAGGGGAAATCCCTGCACTCTCCTCAGATTAGCAGATTAAGTGAAAATACTTTATGAACAATAGCTATGACTCATACCAAGCTTTTCATTCTATCTGTTAATCCTTCTGGAGGTGTATGACACATGTCAAACTCAATACCACCGAGTGTGTTTTCAAGATGACTTTCGGGACATTCATAGGCCTAGGTGATTGATATTCTGTTCAGTTTTGTTTTTTCTTTCAGCCAAGCATGTAAGATATGGGTGAAAGCTACTTTGCCATGCGTTCAATAGACATGATTCTGTTCACTTGATTGTGACATAAATTGTTGACTGACTTGGTCTAACTCTCACCTTTTCATGTCAAGGACCCCATTACATTTATGTATTTTGACCGTGGACCCCATCTGAAAATATGTTGTGCCAGGGATGGCCCTGTAAAAGATTTGTTTTCTTAAAATGTATCGAAGTCGATGTATAGGGCTAAATTTATTGGTAGACACATTTTTGTCGGGACCCCCTGGAACCGTCCCAAGGACCCCTTAGAGTCCCCAGACCTGAGAACCCTTCATCTAGGGCTCGGCTAACTGATGGCCTAGGGTTGGATAAAGAGGATAAATGATATCCTCTTTATAGAATATCATGAAAAAAAGAAGAAGAAAAAAGAAAAGAAAAACAGTAACAGGATCGTGTCAAGGTCATGTGGCTCATGTCCAACCTAGACACAGGATCTAAATGTCTCAATAGAAGGACAATGTTCTATTTGTTCTTGATTTGTAAATCAATTTGTACACTCAGAGTTATGGGGTTCCTTGAAATGAAATGGTTTGAGAACCACTGTGCTACACTGAATGGAACAGAGACTGGATTAGTATATGATTGGCAAATCCTGCGAGGTCTAAGAAAGTAAGGAAGAGGCCCAATATCTTTCCAATATGGCTGCTGTGCACAGAGCCTATATTGCACAGGTAATATGCATCTCAGGCCCAGGCTGCAGGCAGCTAAAGTAAAAGCAAAGCAAAGTTACTATATTTACCCAGGGTAACTGGACTAAGCATCAGATACTTGTTTACAGCCAGGCCCTGCTCATAGAACATTTCATGGTAGTGGTTCAATGCCTTGCTCAAGGGCACTTCAGCGGTGGTAATTTTAACGTGCCGGTCCGGGGATACGAACTGGCGACCTTCCGGTATCAAGACGGCTCCGCAAACCGTTCGGCCACCGCTGCCACTGAGTTGGGTACATCCCATACAACGTTGGACACATTCGTTGGTCATTCACACACACAGATGAAACATGCACTGCACCAACCTGCTCATCGGGAGCATTTAGGCAAGGTTCAGTGCCTTGCTCAAGGACACTTCAACTCCCTCCTTACTGGCCTACTGGCCTCTCCAACTGATCCAAAATGCCGCAGCTCGCTTGGTTTTCAACCAGCCAAAATTCTCACATGTCTCCCCCCTCCTCCACTCCCTCCATTGGCTTCCGGTCGCTGCACTCGCAGAGTACAAAACTCTGATGCTGGCAATCAAAGCAACCAAAGGTATGGCACACCCATATCTTGCAAGTCTGGAACCCTACAAACCCTCCCGCGCACTCAG
>NC_136790.1:33240421-33267921 GCF_951216825.1 Electrona antarctica | reverse complement strand
CAGATGTCCAAGGTGCATGTCCACCTATCCTGGTACCCTGTCCCAGATGTCCAAGGTGCATGCCCACCTATCCTGTTACCCTGTCCCAGATGTCCAAGGTGCATGCCCACCTACCTGTTACCCTGTCCCAGATGTCCAAGGTGCATGCCCACCTATCCTGGTACCCTGTCCCAGATGTCCAAGGTGCATGCCCACCTGTGTGTTCCGCAGGGTGTAGTGATGCGTCTAGTGCAGCATGCTAGAGAGACGTTGCATGTAGGGATGCATGTGACCACCCTCCCTTAGTCCCTGCCGCTGACCAACCCATTTTGGGTAAAGGAAGCCGAGTGTGTAAGCCTTCCGGGGTCAGTACACAGCCTCTCCTTCACCAAGACCCCTCACCTTGCCTCCTCGTGGCAGCACACGGTAACTGGAGTCCTGCGACTCCAGGCTGAAAGGTAGGGGATCGACCCGCTGCCTTGCGGGGAAGTCCAGGAAGACAAAGGCTAGGGGAGCACACCCTGAGAGAAAAGCACCGTGATGGAGGCACACGTAGGCGGGCCACGACAGACTGGGGTCTCCGGCAGCCTCCTGCAGCTGTGAAGAGGTGCTGGTTGTCCTGGGTTTCCCCCTTGCCACTAGGCTCCATCTCTTCGTGGCGAAGACAGTGCGGCTGGGAACTGTGCACCCCCAGCAGCACTTAAAACATATCACTGCACAGGTCTCTACTTCTGACCTTGGTGGATCCAGAACAGCAATGGATTCTGAATTGGACAAAGTCTGGCGGCGTCAGGATATCTGATGACGGGGGCAGGTTAGAATGAACCGGGAGCCTCTAGTTAGATCCCTGCACGTCAGCGATACAGGGCTATTTATGGTCGCTATCAGCTGGGATTTGAGTGGCAGCTGATTTCGGCAGACCCCTGTATGACTGAGCAGCCCTATTTAGGAGCCACACTGCTCACCCCAAAATTGGGGGAAGGCCTAGAAAAGGTGGCCTAAACATTGCCCACTCTGCACTTCCTGGGTAGGTTACCGCACCTACCGGGATATTCCACTACTGCGGTCGAAAAACAAAAAATAAACAAATTCCCCTGAAACTGGCTACATGGAACATAAGAACCCTTTTTGACAACCCTAACAGGCCGCAGAGAAGAACTGCGCTTGTTGCCTCTGAGCTCAGACGTTATGACATTGACATCGCTGCCTTGAGTGAGACCAGACTTCTGGACGAGGGATCCTTAAAGGAAGAAGGCAATGGTTATACCTTTTTCTGGAAGGGATACCCCACAGGAGGACCGCATCAACATGGTGTCGGTCTTGCCATAAAAAACAGCCTGTTACCCAGTCTCACTGAGACACCCACCGGCATAAGTGAAAGACTTATGTCTGTCCGTATTCCCCTGGCAAAACACCGCTATGCAACTCTTCTCAGTGCCTATGAGCCAACACTACCATCCGAGAATGAGGCAAAGGACCGCTTCTACCAGGAACTAGATGAGGCCCTACAGCGCATCCCTAGCAATGACAAAATCCTCTTGCTAGGTGATTTTAATGCCAGGGTGGGGAAAAATCACCTTATATGGAATGGTGTGATAGGGAAGCATGGCATTGGGAAAGTTAATGCCAATGGCATGAGGCTACTCAGTCTCTGTGCAGAGCATGACTTGACAATCACCAACACAATCTTTCAACAGAAAAATAAATTCAAGGCCTCCTGGATGCACCCACGATCCAAGCAATGGCACCTGCTGGATTATGTCATCGTGAGACGCAAGGACATCAAGGACGTGCACATCACACGCGCAATGCGAGGTGCTGACTGCTGGACTGACCACCGCATGATCATCTCCAAGCTGCGAATGACAGTACGACTCCCTGTTCGCCTCCGAAGAACCGGCAAGAAGCGGTTGGACTGTGCCCGGCTTGAAGCAGCCGAGGCCCGGAATAACCTTCGATCCTCCATTGCTGGGAAGCTCCAGGAAATTGACCCAGTCCTGAGCCCTGAAGGCAGTGTGGATGACAACTGGGCCTGTCTTGGCTCAAAGCTGTATGAGGCGGCAGCCGAGTCTATTGGCTACCGCCGCAGAAGGCATCAGGACTGGTTCGATGAAAACTCAGACGAAATCAAAACCACACTGGAATCCATGCACAAGGCCCATAATGCAGTCTTGAACAACACGACATCAAGCAGGCTAAAGCAGCACTGGAGAACATCACGGCAGGAGGTGCAGTCTGTTTTAAGAAGACTGAAAAATGACTGGTGGACTGGCAAGGCCAGAGAAATCGAGGAATTTGCAGTGAAAAACGACATGCACAACTTCTATAATGCTGTGAAAACCATCCATGGTCCCAAGAACTCTTCTCTCTCACCCGTGAAGTCTGCTGATGGCTCAACCCTCATAAAGGACCAGAAGCAAGTCGTGGATAGATGGGCTGAACACTTCCAGACGCTCTTGAACCAACCTGCCTCTCCTGATTTGGCAGTCCTGGAAGAGCTTCCCAGCCATCCAACCATTGAAGAACTAGATCTTCCTCCAACCTTCTCTGAAGTCCGGGCTGCGATAAGGTCACTGAAGGACAACAAGACCCCTGGCCCTGATGGAATCCCTGCAGAGATCCTTAAACAGGGAGGCTATCTCTGTACCAGAGCAATTTTCCACTACATTGCCGACGTATGGAAGCGTGGAGCAGTCCCCCAACAGTGGCGGGATGCAAATATCGTTACCATTTACAAAGGGAAGGGTGAGAAGTCTGCCTGTGGTAATAGTAGGGGAATATCCCTCCTATCTGTTGCCGGCAAGGTCCTTGCGAAAGTGATGCTGTCCAGACTCATACGGAGCATAACAGAACAGCTATTGCCTGAGTCTCAATGTGGCTTCAGGAAGAATCGCAGCACTGTAGACATGATTTTTACAACTCGCCAGCTACAAGAGAAGTGCAGAGAGCATCATCAAGATCTTCACATGGCTTTCGTGGACCTATCAAAGGCCTTTGATACGGTCAACAGAGACTTGCTCTGGGCCATCCTTCTCAGGGTAGGATGCCCGCAGAAGTTCGTGAACATCCTGCAAAGTTTTCACGAGGGGATGATGGCCCAGGTGACAACAGGAGGACAGGAGTCCAGCCCCTTCAGAGTATGCACAGGTGTTAGGCAGGGCTGTGTACTTGCACCTGTGCTATTCAACATCTTCCTCATGAGTGTCACCTGGCTACTGCACAAAGAGCTTGAAGGAAGCAGTGGTGTGTCTGTGGATTACAGGCTGGACGGGAACCTGTTTAATATCAGGAGGCTGCAGGCTAAAACTAAAGTTAAATCTGTGAACTTAGTGGAACTACAGTATGCAGATGACTGTGCCTTTGTGGCACATACATCAGAGGCTCTTCAAGCAACGCTAACAGCTGCTGTGAGGGCCTATAGCAGATTGGGTCTCACTGTGAACACTGCAAAGACGGAGGTGCTATGCCAGTGGAACTCCCCTCCTCCAACTCCACCACCATCACCGGCCTTCAACATAGACAACAAGCCCTTAGCAGTAGTCCCAGATTTTAAATATCTAGGGAGTATCCTCTCAGACAACTGCAGTATGGACAATGATGTCCAAAACCGGATTAAGTCTGCCTCAGCCGCCTTTGGTAGACTGCGTAAGAGAGTGTTTGTGAACAAAGATTTCAGCATTCACACCAAGGTTGCAGTCTATCAAGCCATATGTGTCTCCATACTGCTCTATGGCTGTGAAGCCTGGACCCTGTATCGGCGCCACATCCGCCAGCTGGAGAACTTCCACATCAAATGTCTCCAGCGTATCCTTGGGCTGACCTGGCGCGACCGTGTACAACACACGGAAATCCTGAAGAGAACCGGCACTAAGAGCATGGAGGCCACTTTTCTTCAGCACCAACTGCGATGGGTTGGCCACACCATCAGGATGCCAGAGAACAGGCTTCCACGCCAACTGCTATATGGTCAATTACATCATGGCCAGCGATCCGCAGAAGGGCAAAAGCGGAGATACAAGGACCAGCTCAAAACATCACTGAAGAATTGTGGAATACAGCACACCCAGCTGGAAAGCATCAGAACGCACCTTATGGAGGCAGCTCTGCCATGCTGGACTTCAGCGTTTTGAAGAAGAGAGGAGTACGGCAAGGGAAAGGAAACGCCAGGGGAGGAAGATGATCACTGCAGCCAAGGCCACAACTAACACTGACTTCATATGCCCTCACTGCAATAAACAATGTGGCGCTCGGATTGGACTTCACAGTCACCTCAAAACTCACCAGTAGAAGAAGTAGAAGTCATCATCGGATACGATGGACTACCATAAGCAAGTAAGTGTGTGTGTGTGTGTGTGTGTGTGTGTGTGTGTGTGTGTGTGTGTGTGTGTGTGTGTGTGTGTGTGTGTGTGTGTGTGGTGTCACACCATTGATTTGACCTTCATGCTTGTTCGAGATAATGTGACGTAGTCGATACACTTAATTGTTTTAGCTCATGCTCATTTGATTTAGCTATTTTGTCTCATCTGTTTAAGGAAATAGGTAGCTGATATATTGCACTTTTACCTTAGCACTAGGTATACTCTTGGTTGCTTGTTTTTGCAGAAAATGCACTAAAGACTTCTGGTGATTAGTAGTTTTTGTTCCCTACCTATGTTGAATACACTTATTGTAAGTCGCTTTGGATAAAAGCGTCTGCTAAATGACTGTAATGTAATGTTTATGGTCTTAGTGAAAAATCGAGACCTACACCATTTGATCACCATCATGCTTTTCTACGACCATGTCATTTTTCATGTTTTTCAAAAACATGCTTGATTTTACCACTTTCTAAAGGTCGGAAAATATCGAGACCTACACCATTCGATTTGGCGTGCCCGAAATAGTGGGGGTGAGGGGTAAAAAGAAAATAATGCTTTTCAACAACATACTATAGCCCCTACTCCAGTATAGATTCTACAATATCATTTAAGGAATCTGTGTCTGTCCCCCGAATTGCGTCGTCCATCTGATCGTTCGGTCCTTGACTTGGCGTGTGTGTGACCCATATGACATTTTTAACATTTTGGACAAAATAGACCATTTTACATCAGTAAGACACCCCGGGGGCGAGAAGCACGCATCCGCCTGGGTGATGGCAGACGGAAGACTGCTGTGCGAGCACTGGCGCTTTGGCATGGGGGGTCAGATCAACATATGGAATGGATTCTGTACTGCCCATATAGAGCGTGTATTGAGTGTACAGGGTTTGATGAGGTCAGATCAACATGGAATGTCAGAATAGGGAGGACAGGTGGGGAAGGATCAACATATGGAATGTCAGAACAGGTCAGCTCCATATATTGATTTGGTTTGAGGTCTGTGGTCAGATGTAGAGTTGCTGGCCCGGCTCCATATGCAGATCTAGGTGATCCAGTCTTCTCCATGTATGGTTATCCAGGGTTAGATGAAGTCAGTGTCATGATCTTCATATACTGTATGGAGATGGCCATATGTGACGTGACGTGTCATGAGGCGTGATGTCACGACGCGTGACCATATATGGAGGTGTGATGTCACGAGACTTGAACATATATGGAGGTGTAATGTCACAAGGCGTGACCATATATGGAGGTGTGGGGTGACTAACTAACTGACAGACGGGAGATGCAGGTTTTCATGGTAAAATCGCAATCAAGGGTCCCAGATGTCCAAGGTGCATGTCCACCTATCCTGGTACCCTGTCCCAGATGTCCAAGGTGCATGTCCACCTATCCTGTTACCCTGTCCCAGATGTCCAAGGTGCATGTCCACCTATCCTGGTACCCTGTCCCAGATGTCCAAGGTGCATGCCCACCTATCCTGGTACCCTGTCCCAGATGTCCAAGGTGCATGTCCACCTATCCTGTTACCCTGTCCCAGATGTCCAAGGTGCATGTCCACCTATCCTGGTACCCTGTCCCAGATGTCCAAGGTGCATGTCCACCTATCCTGGTACCCTGTCCCAGATGTCCAAGGTGCATGCCCACCTATCCTGTTACCCTGTCCCAGATGTCCAAGGTGCATGCCCACCTACCTGTTACCCTGTCCCAGATGTCCAAGGTGCATGCCCACCTATCCTGGTACCCTGTCCCAGATGTCCAAGGTGCATGCCCACCTATCCTGTTACCCTGTCCCAGATGTCCAAGGTGCATGCCCACCTATCCTGTTACCCTGTCCCAGATGTCCAAGGTGCATGCCCACCTATCCTGTTACCCTGTCCCAGATGTCCACGGTGCATGCCCACCTATCCTGGTACCCTGTCCCAGATGTCCAAGGTGCATGCCCACCTATCCTGGTACCCTGTCCCAGATGTCCAAGGTGCATGCCCACCTATCCTGTTACCCTGTCCCAGATGTCCAAGGTGCATGCCCACCTATCCTGTTACCCTGTCCCAGATGTCCAAGGTGCATGCCCACCTATCCTGTTACCCTGTCCCAGATGTCCACGGTGCATGCCCACCTATCCTGGTACCCTGTCCCAGATGTCCAAGGTGCATGCCCACCTATCCTGGTACCCTGTCCCAGATGTCCAAGGTGCATGTCCACCTATCCTGTTACCCTGTCCCAGATGTCCAAGGTGCATGCCCACCTATCCTGGTACCCTGTCCCAGATGTCCACGGTGCATTCCCACCTATCCTGGTACCCTGTCCCAGATGTCCAAGGTGCATGCCCACCTATCCTGGTACCCTGTCCCAGATGTCCAAGGTGCATGCCCACATATCCTGGTACCCTGTCCCAGATGTCCAAGGTGCATGCCCACCTATCCTGTTACCCTGTCCCAGATGTCCAAGGTGCATGCCCACCTATCCTGGTACCCTGTCCCAGATGTCCAAGGTGCATGCCCACCTATCCTGGTACCCTGTCCCAGATGTCCAAGGTGCATGCCCACCTATCCTGTTACCCTGTCCCAGATGTCCAAGGTGCATGCCCACCCATCCTGTTACCCTGTCCCAGATGTCCAAGGTGCATGCCCACCTATCCTGGTACCCTGTCCCAGATGTCCACGGTGCATGTCCACCTATCCTGTTACCCTGTCCCAGATGTCCAAGGTGCATGCCCACCTATCCTGGTACCCTGTCCCAGATGTCCAAGGTGCATGCCCACCTATCCTGGTACCCTGTCCCAGATGTCCAAGGTGCATGCCCACCTATCCTGTTACCCTGTCCCAGATGTCCAAGGTGCATGCCCACCCATCCTGTTACCCTGTCCCAGATTCCAAGTTGCATGCCCACCTATCCTGGTACCCTGTCCCAGATGTCCACGGTGCATGCCCACCCATCCTGTTACCCTGTCCCAGATGTCCAAGGTGCATGCCCACCTATCCTGGTACCCTGTCCCAGATGTCCAAGGTGCATGCCCACCCATCCTGTTACCCTGTCCCAGATGTCCAAGGTGCATGCCCACCTATCCTGGTACCCTGTCCCAGATGTCCAAGGTGCATGCCCACCCATCCTGTTACCCTGTCCCAGATGTCCAAGGTGCATGCCCACCTATCTTGTTACCCTGTCCCAGATGTCCACGGTGCATGCCCACCTATCCTGGTACCCTGTCCCAGATGTCCAAGGTGCATGCCCACCTATCCTGTTACCCTGTCCCAGATGTCCACGGTGCATGTCCACCTATCCTGGTACCCTGTCCCAGATGTCCAAGGTGCATGCCCACCTATCCTGTTACCCTGTCCCAGATGTCCACGGTGCATGCCCACCTATCCTGGTACCCTGTCCCAGATGTCCAAGGTGCATGCCCACCTATCCTGGTACCCTGTCCCAGATGTCCAAGGTGCATGCTCACCTATCCTGGTACCCTGTCCCAGATGTCCAAGGTGCATGCCCACCTATACTGGTACCCTGTCCCAGATGTCCAAGGTGCATGCCCACCTATCCTGGTACCCTGTCCCAGATGTCCAAGGTGCATGTCCACCTATCCTGGTACCCTGTCCCAGATGTCCAAGGTGCATGTCCACCTATCCTGTTACCCTGTCCCAGATGTCCAAGGTGCATGCCCACCTATCCTGTTACCCTGTCCCAGATGTCCAAGGTGCATGCCCACCTATCCTGGTACCCTGTCCCAGATGTCCAAGGTGCATGCCCACCTATCCTGGTACCCTGTCCCAGATGTCCAAGGTGCATGTCCACCTATCCTGGTACCCTGTCCCAGATGTCCAAGGTGCATGCTCACCTATCCTGGTACCCTGTCCCAGATGTCCAAGGTGCATGCCCACCTATCCTGGTACCCTGTCCCAGATGTCCAAGGTGCATGCCCACCTATCCTGGTACCCTGTCCCAGATGTCCAAGGTGCATGCCCACCTATCCTGGTACCCTGTCCCAGATGTCCACGGTGCATGCCCACCTATCCTGGTACCCTGTCCCAGATGTCCACGGTGCATGCCCACCTATCCTGGTACCCTGTCCCAGATGTCCACGGTGCATGCCCACCTATCCTGGTACCCTGTCCCAGATGTCCACGGTGCATGCCCACCTATCCTGGTACCCTGTCCCAGATGTCCAAGGTGCATGCCCACCTTCCTGTTACCCTGTCCCAGATGTCCAAGGTGCATGCCCACCTGTCCTGTTACCCTGTCCCAGATGTCCAAGGTGCATGCCCACCTATCCTGGTACCCTGTCCCAGATGTCCAAGGTGCATGCCCACCTATCCTGGTACCCTGTCCCAGATGTCCACGGTGCATGCCCACCTATCCTGGTACCCTGTCCCAGATGTCCAAGGTGCATGCCCACCTATCCTGGTACCCTGTCCCAGATGTCCAAGGTGCATGCCCACCTGTCCTGTTACCCTGTCCCAGATGTCCAAGGTGCATGCCCACCTGTCCTGTTACCCTTTCCCAGATGTCCAAGGTGCATGCCCACCTATCCTGGTACCCTGTCCCAGATGTCCAAGGTGCATGCCCACCCATCCTGTTACCCTTAGGTGTGCAGAGCCCAATGACAATTTTTATGGAACCAAAGGTTTATGAGAACCAAATAATCTCAAATATATGTCAACTATAACTAAACCTAACCTCAAAACCAGGGCGAAACACCAGGAAAAGAGAGTCCAAAAGCCATCAAAATGATCGATTATATCCTCGTCTATCCTCGTTCAAAACTAACCTAAAAAGCAGCTGTCCGCAAATTACAATTGGTCATTCTATCCTCCACTAACTTGTCCCCAGAGTTAAACATTCACACCCTGTCAGCAAGCTGGGACCACCCCCCCTTCCTATTGTCGCTATTGTTGATGATTTGTTTTGGTGATGTGTTTTGTATTCTATACATATGTCTTGATGATGAATTGCATACATTGGACCGCAATGGAAACATGCCCCAGGCTTTTCAATGTTAGCATTGTTTTCAAAAATGTAGTGCTTTTCATACAGTACATGTATGCTAATGCTGTGTGTGTGTGTGTGTGTGTGTGTGTGTGTGTGTGTGTGTGTGTGTGTGTGTGTGTGTGTGTGTGTGTGTGTGTGTGTGTGTGTGTGTGTGTGTGTGTGTGTGTGTGCCTGTGCGTGCGTGTGTGCATGCGTGTGTGTGTGTCCTGGCACTCCTCCATGCAAACCAGTGGCTCAAAGTGGGCCGTGGGGACCCCCCAGGGCTCCTTAAGGAGCCCTGGGGGTTAGTTTAACTGTTTTTCACTGTAAACCTACTGTACACAAGGTCTATTGAGCTTTGTATATATGCTATTTTCAAAAAACTAGGCTAGGTTCACCAGGGAAATGGCAGGGCAACAAATTAGAGACCTTGGGGACCCAGTCAACTAAGTATACTAATTATATCAACTAATTATTATGTAGAACATGTGTATCTAAAAACATGATAGAATAAACATGCAGTCCACATGCACTAGGGTGTTTGTGTTTGAAAACTCACACATTTTGAATTGTTTTTCACCACCAGTGGTTCTAAAATGAATTCCAAGGACCCCTAGTTTGATATGCTATGCTATATGCTTCTATATCAGTGGTTTTCAAGCAGTGGTCCTTGAGGGGTTTCCAGGTGCTCACCAGCTAAATGATGGAGTTGGTAAGCAAATGTACCCTTATAGAGATATTTCACTCTTGAGTGTAAAATTAATGTTTACGCTCCCAAGAGTCCAATTATTGTTAAACATCTGCATTACGTAATTTACAAGAAGTCTACACAATTAGAGAATGTAGAAGAATTGTTATTTTGGTCGTTTGCCTGTCATCTCTCCTATGGTACCACATCAATACAGCATGGAATTGTGGACAAAGTCTTATCCAACGACAACAGAATATTCTACGTTTTGGGTCTGAGAGGCTAAATCTCATCAAATGGTGGTCCGCGGCTCAAATGCTGAATAAATAATGGACCTTGATATGAAAAGGGTTGAAAACCACTGGGTTAACAGAATATTTCTATGGTGGTATTTATTTGTAGCATTTTCTTCCAGCAGTGCTACACATTGTAAATATGTGTATAGTATAGGTGTGTGTCTGAGTGTTAAGCATCAGAAACAGAGACAGGCCAGTTCTCTTGTCCATTCTTTTATTAACTCAATATAAAAAAAACACACAAAGTGCTCCTAGGGAAAAGAACAGAACACGTTTTTTCTCCCCATCTTAACTCTCTGAAATTCAAATGAACCAAGGAAATAAAAAGAGAAAACTAAAATAATTTATGATACAATAAACAAAACATTTACATATTTAAGAAAATCTGTACATTTATTTCAAGCTCAATAGACATTAACAACAAAACTAAACAAATGTTTTTATTAATTCAAAAAATTGCCTGACTGCAGCCAGGGTAGAGGTAGGTTTTTATCATGCTAAAAAATATATTATTTTGCCACTGTTGTGTCAAAACCTCAGAATGTCACAATTCTGGGAGAGTCTCGACTTGGTTTTAACCTTCAATTTAGAGCGAGTTTCGGTTGTAGCAGTGGTTCTCAAAGTGGCCAGCGTCCCTTGAGGGGTGTTCCAAATGGACCTTTACAGGTCTGTAACTCAAAGCGTTCCAAAGGGTCCATTTGGTTCCATTTGTATGCTCTCAGAGTTATCGGAGTCCATGAAATAAAAAAAGTTGAAATAAAAAAAGAAGTTTGGCAACCACTGCTGCATATGGCTCATGTTTCACATTGGCTCACAAATCCTTTTGTTTTTATGTTAAAAAATGAATGTGTCAATGGATTGTACCTCACGATAAATACACACGACACTGGCAAAATGAAAAAACACCTAGCCTATATACTTTTATAATATAAAGAAATAACAAACATTGGACAGGAAATGCATTTCTTCGCAGAACAGTTTTTCTCTATCAAACACCCCCCAAAAAAGAGGAAAACATATGAGATAGACATTAATCTGAGTCTTTTCAAGTTCACGCGCAGACAAACAAAAGGATTTGCATTAGAAAACAGGATGCATTTTAAGACATTTTTTCTTTTTACACAAATCAACAAATATTTGCCTTTTTGCGACACTTTGGCCACAAATGGCACATTTACGAACAGCAATAATTATGAGAATAACTATTATTGGCATTCAAATGTGATACTCGTCCCCACCATTTTGAAAATACAAACTTCAGATCCAGCCTAAAGTAAACAAGCTATTCATAGGAACTTATAACTATGCTGTCCACTGGCTTAGCTGTAGCACTAGCTAAAAAAGAAAGCGATAAGCACTGATCATGGTTTGTGCCGTTGCTAATGAACTATCCAAAGTGAAAGGTTTGAAGCATAGTTGGGGTTATCTAGTGCCTAAAACACCTAAAACATGCTGAGTTGTTAGTGCGATCACGCGCAGTGGAGAGTGCAAATCTTCGGTCACCACCTGATATTGCAGCTTCCGTTAGACGCCATTTTGTGCCCCTACTATCGTGACATATATTTGGAGACAAAATGGTTACCGCCAGCGAAAGCCACCAATCATTTTCAAAGCCAGAGGTCACAGGGGAATGTTTGTCCAAGACATTGTCTATTGATAATAGTTTTAGAAAATGCCAATATGGGCAAATTAAATAAAAACCAAATATAAGGATCAATGAGTGTCAACCCATATAGAATTCCTGAATGCGTTGCAAGGTTGGTAGTCGGTTGGCAGTGGCGATACATTTATGCTTTGTCGCATAACAATGTTGTGTGGCGAACACAGTTCATTTAAGCTTATGGATCACCGCCATGCAACAAAGTATAAACCAGGCTTTAGGCTTGTCTTAAATGGCATGTGTGTACAGAAAGACTTTGGCAAGATTGCTAGGACTAGCATAGCTTATTGACTCAGCTCAGTTTTCCCTCTATTAATCAACCACTTACACCATGCAACAGTGGTAATTAACTTTCAAAATGATCATGATCATAATTATTTCTTTAATTCACATCGGATGTTTAGAAAAAGATGCGTTCTTATTTTGTGAATGTGACAAAAGAAAGATGTCCTTTGTGAAGTGATTGAAACGAGAGAGAGAACTGAGGCCAATATTCGTTATGCATACAGTAATTAATCTGGTATATATATATATATACAGTATTGTATTGAACACGATAAACCTGGGTTATTAGAACAGAATTGGGCCAAAGGGTCCGCCTGAGGACATAAAAGGGGGTGAATGCACACTACAGACTAAAAGTTACTTGAACAAAATCAAGCCCCACGAATTATAGATAATTATGCAATTTATCGTATTTCTATAAAATATGTTTCTGTAGCGGGACCACTAAGTTAGCTAGCCAAGTCTAAACACCATCTCCACTTCAAGTGTGGTTCCTCATGACAGCTGGTTGTTTTTGTGGTTTTAGAACAAAGTAATTATGCTTTAAAAAAGCAATAGAGAGTAAAGTATTGGGGCTAAATCTTGTGCAGGGGTCTTCTAGTGAGTATTCACCCTAATAAAAAAATTACTAACAATAGAGGATAATGGTACTTTTCATAGCTAGTCAACCTTTAAATTACCTATATCTTACAACAGTCAGCAGTCAAGGCATGAATATGATAAACGCTGAGTCACGTGTGTGTGTGTGTGTGTGTGTGTGTGTGTGTGTGTGTGCGCGCACGTGTGTGCACAAGTTGAATGTTTACACAGTCTTGTGTGCATTGATGGCAAAGGTTCACTGTGTATGCGTGTGTCTGTGTGTGCGCCTGTGTGCGTTTCAGATACAAGTCTCCAAACATTAAACGAAAAACATTAAAACGTTTAAAAAAGAAAAACAATATCTATGAAATGTCAAGTTTGTGCGCTCTTCTCTCCGCGTCTCTGCCCTCTGTCCTCAAACTCTCCATTCATTGTCTGTCCCCTTTCCATCAACAATGTCCCCTCTCTCCATCAACAATGTCCCCTCCCCATCAACAGTGTCCTCCTCCTGTCACATCCCTAACAGGTCGGTGCAGGCAGGGACGTAACATTTTGGGGGCTCGTCCGGGATCAAATAGTCCATAGTCTTTAACCTCGGCTCTCTCTCCTCTCTAAAAACCTTGCAGCTGTTCCAGCCGTGCTTTGAGACGCTGCTGTTTCTCCTTGAGCCGGTCCCTCTTGGTCAACAGCCTGTGGTCCTCCACCTCGAGGTTATGGATGCTGTCGCGCGCCCTCTTCAGGATCACCACCTTGGACGCCTTGTCGTTGTGCGAGAGCTCAGGCACGTTGTCGCGCAGGCGCAGGAAGCAGTTCTTGAGCTCGTTGCGCCGCTGGCGCTCCATAACGTTGTGCGTGCGCCGCCTCTCCTCCTCGTCCTCCGTCTCCGCTGACTGGAGCGACTTGTGGTGATGATGGTGACGCGACGACGATGACGAACGGGAGGGCGAGTAGTGGCGGTGTCTGTGGCTGTGGTGGTGGCGGGATGAGTCGCGGCCTCGCGACCGCTTTTTGGAGGATGCGGAGGACGAGGATGACGAGGAGGACGAGGATGATGGTGGTGGCGAAGCGGGACAGGGCGCAGCGTAGTTATGCTGCTGCTGGATGTCGAAGTTGAATCGCTGCTGCCTCAAACGCCTCTGCTCCTCCTCTTTTTGCTGTTGTCGCGCAGACAGGTCGGCCAACGAGGGCAGGGGGGACAGGCCAGAGGAGCAGCGAACGACGGTGACAACGTCGATCTCCTCTTCTGTTTGGAGGAAAAATGGAGAGAGAGAGAGAGGTTTGAACCACCAAATTGATAAAAATCTGCATTTACACTGTTCCTTCGAGGACCCCTAGGGGGCCACTTTATAAAACCACTGGGTTAGAGGTTATTATGATGTTAGCGTTACGCCTGACATTTCAAAGAGCACAGCTTACACTCCAAACAACAGCTTCGACACTGTACACAACTCACACACGAGACACACGCGCGTGCATGGTATTGGCCGCTGCCAGCTGCACTGCACAGCCTCACCACTGTGGCTGTAACAAACCATGTTAACGCCGTGGAACATTTCCTTCCACTGGAAGATTCTCTGCTGTTGCCTTTTGTTCTTTGTTCATTGTTACTCCAAGATGCCAACAGCAACAAAGGAAAGGAAAATAATAGCGCATTGACACTACGGGACATTGTTTTGCAGTTCTGTGAATACAAAACTGTGATTATCTCTGCCCGACGACTCAAGTGTTGTATGATTAAAGTTAATTTGGGGTGGAAATGTGGAATGTCAGCTAAATGTATATACTTTAGTAATAACAATCACATTTAGTGACTTAGCCACTAGTATATACGCGTCATAATGACGAACAGCAGTTTTCCCCCCCAAAAAAAGATATAGTATTTCTTTCTAACATTTTGGTTTTCCAAAATACGGACGCCAGGCTGAAAAAGTGGTCAAAAGCACTTTATAGGTCCTACACGATTTTGCGGAAAAGAGGTTTATGGAAAAAAAAGAAGACATGTGCCGGGAATGAGTCGGCAAATAATACATGTGTCAGAAAGAAAAGAAGTCGGAAACCCAGAAGGAGGGAGAGAAAATAAACAGAGCGTATTTGGTCAATGAGCAATGGAGACAAACTTGAAGTGTTGCCAACAGCACTTCCCTGCCCAAAAGTAGTACAGTACAGTCAGGCGTGCCAGAGGGCATTCATGCGCTGGTAGGGTGACTGACTACAATGTTAATGACAGACATCAAAGATGTTAGCCGCCGAGCATGACTCACATGACACACACACACACACACACACCTCTATTAAGAACACTTAACTGCCAAAAACTCTCTAATCTATTCATATCACTCAATAATCATTGCTATCTTATCTTCTCTTCCGCCACACACACACACACACACACACACACACACACACACACACACACACACACACCGCCGCACACACACACACAATGTAACTTGTTCTTCGGCAGTCGTAAAGTAATCCCACTGGGATGGGTTAGCGATACAGTATGTTATGATGTTAGATCCAGATAAAGACTCGGAAATGACTTGGCCCAACTGTAATTATAAACCGCGACTGTAGAAGACCAGGTGATGAACAAGAGCAGCTGCCAACTTCTTGAACATAGAAAACAGAAACAAGCAGCCAATCTATTCCGATTAAATTCTCCCGTTATCAATAGTTATCAATGGACTCGCACAGGAAAGTACAAGGTCTACTAAGAGGATTTTAAACCCAAGAAAGCCTATGGCTTGTTTCCATTGGGGTACTTTGTACTCAGTTCATCGAAACACTTCAGTCATAACAAACTCAATGAACTCATAATGAACTCACCAGAGTCAGAGGAGGAGTACGTCGACAGCTCTCCGCCGGCCGAGCCGTAGTCGGACGTGGACTCGATGCTCTGCTCCTGGCTGTTGTCCAGCTGGTCGTCTCCGTCCAGGGCCATGGCAGCCGCGACGTGGACCGCCAGCGTGGAGCCGGCGATCTCCTCGAAGATGCTGGTGTCGATGTCGGAGAGCAGCGGGCTGGAGCCCAGCACGGACGACGAGGGCGACACCAGGCCCTTCTCCACGCCACCCGCTACTCCCAGGCACCGCCACAGGCTCTCCTCCTCGCCACAGCCATCCCCCAGGGACCCGGCCCGGATGCGGGGCAGCAGCTTGTCCAGAGGCCTGTCGACACGTTAGTACACGGTCAGTCACTAAAAAAACAGCATCCATTATTGTGGGGAAACAGCGGAAGCTTTCCCCACAATGACAGAAAACATAAAATACATAGTATAGAGCCTTGGGGGACTCCGCTCAATCATAATGGGTTAACCCAGAAGTTCTCAACCTTTTCAGGCTGTGAACCCCCAAAATCATCATATTTGAACTAGAGACCCCCGTTGGTGACAGACCCCCCATTCACTTACTTGTCGACGTCGCAGTAGTCAGGGTCAAAGAAGTCGCTGTTCCAGTTGAGTTGCATGTCGTGGTCCTCCAGGAGGATGTCAGACACGTAGCTGAGCTGGTCCTCCTTGGAGAGGGGCTTGCCGCCAGCGGCGCCCCCCACACCGCCGCTCTTCATGGGGGGGCTCTGCGGAGGCGTGGGCAGCGACTGCAGGTCCTTCATTAGACTCTGGCAGAACTCGTCGTCAAAGAGCAACGGCTCTGTGTACAGCCAGTCCTGAGACTGGGCGAAGCTCTGCAACATTGTGGAAAACTCCCAAGTCTAAAAAATTAAAAAAATAAAATAAAAGTTGTAGAAGAGAGAAAGGAAAAGGGGAGGGAAAAAATAATAATCCTGGTTAGATATCCGATAGAATGAGTGTAGAATGAGTAGTGTTTAAAGTTCAGCAGCAGCGAACAGACACGTGTGTACGCCAGTGAAAGTTTTTAAATAAAGTAAACCACAGCCAGGCAAGACACCTCCTTTTTTATCTGTGTTTACTTTTAAATCCCGCCCCCTTCGGCAAGATCCGTAAATCAACCCCAAAGACCCCCCCCCTCCTCTCTCTCTCTCTCCCCATGACATCATGGACAACAGCTGGGACCCCACAGTTAAAACTCAGAGTGTGTTCAAATGGTAAATAGATGATCCATAATAATAAGGGTCCATTTGGTTTCAGCAAAATTTCCCCCCAAATGCTATAGCTTTAATACAAGAGAGAGAGGGGGGGGGGGGGGGGGCTGGGATTAGTTTAACCACCTGCAGTGCTTATCATCATCATCACAATCTGACTAGATTTGCTACCCAGTTGAGCAATAATCGCACTGGCAGGCACACACACACACACACACACGAACAATGCGTTGTGGCCACTCAGCGCTTCTACATTCACATGAACACACACACACATACACACACACACTCTCTCTCTCTCTCTCTCTCTCTCTCTGAATTAGTATGGTGTTGTGTTAGAACTAAGAGTTTTTTCTTCCAAAATAGCTGATCTACAAGCTCACAACATGTCACCACCCATGTGAATAGCCGATAGTATGAATGTGGTAAATATATGAATTTTGAGGTATTTGTACTTTTACGTTTTACTCCTACTCCTGCACTACATCTCAGATCAAAATGTTGTATGTGTATATAACCGCCACTTCTTGACATATCAGATCTAAAAGCTAAAGATTTTGTATACATTCGGAAACTTACTTATTAATATTAATATTTTGATGCCCAATGCTTTTGTACTTTTACTCAAGTAAATGTTGAATTCCACCACTCCAAGCACCCCCCCCCCCCCCCCCCCCCGCCCCGTGTGAGTATGAATAATGTAAGCCCCTCTATGTAGACCAGACCACCGCCACGCACCATAACATGAATACGAGTTCATCGCGGTTAGCAGACAGTCCACATTGCATAAGCTGCAGACAAAGGGACACACTGGCATCCGAAAAGTTATTACATTTACTGTATAGTGTTCTGTCCTGTTTGAACTATACCGTTTTATGTATGCACTATAGTCAGAATATGTGATATTATACAATAAAAAAACTAAATATAATGTTCACAATAAATACATAAATAAATATGCTAAAATGAAGAAAAAAATTGCAAATAATATAAACTGAGTAAATGAAAGGGCTTACAAAAAGAAGGACGCACTTTGGCACCAGCTTTGAACAAAAGTCACAGTGTGTGTGTGTGTGTGTGTGTGTGTGTGTGTGTGTGTGTGTGTGTGTGTGTGTGTGTGTGTGTGTGTGTGTGTGAGACTGTGTGTGCGTGCGCGCGCGCGTATGGGTGCGTCACCCACCACCAGCCAGCTCGTCTGCTCTGCGCGCACGCGCACGCACGCACGCACGCTGCAAGTTAAAAGGCTTGCCTTTCTGACTCGGCGAGAAAGAAGCGAAGCCAACAGAAAAATAAAAATAATAATCTCCACACAATTCAACAATGACGACTACACCAGATCATCAGAGATGATAGTGACATTAAAACACATTACATAAATATATATTTTCCCAACATTCCCACTACTACAACGTTGATCGACCAAGAAGAGGACTTAGAGGCAGCAGACGCACCCAGAACTAAAAATGCCGGCGTTTGACAGACAGAGAAACTGCGACATGCCTTCCATTCACAACCAAATTTTACTCTCTAAGAAAAACGTCTGACTTTTATCGATCGATATTAATACAAGTTAGACGTTTTTCTCTCCGATGATCATCCGGTGCATGTGTGCAAGAATTATTCTACTACACTGTCCACCACAACCCCTGCAAAGCCCTGAGTACGTGAGAGCCATGTGAAAAGCACGCACGCGTCGCATGCAGGCAGACCGGCATGAAACAGCACTCCCATTCACACACACTGCACAGTGCGCACACACACACGCCACACACACACACACACACACACACACACACACACTACACGCAGCGTGCATACACCCTTTAATAGTACACTAGGCTCTATACCACTTGTACACTGTTGCAAACATCAAATAAATCATTTCCACAACTCTAAAAGCTAAGCCCCACAGCTGTTCATGTAAAAAAACGCATGGATTTGTGTGCAAAAATCCCCAATACCTCTAAAAAAAATCTCCCTCAAATCAGACAGCGTATGACAATATAGCCTATAAATGCAACGCCCCCAGAGATATACAAATCAAATATGTCTTGTTTTCCCCACAACTATTTAACCCCCATGTGACGGTCACAAGAAAACATGTCATTTCTGTGTGCAAAATCGATTATCGATCATTCTTACCTCAAAATCTTTCCTTAAATTGGTCAATTGAAGAAAATATAATAAAATGCACGTCCCCCAGAAATAGACACAAATGGATAAGGGTCCCCAAGCAGAATGAAAAAATGCTGCTACAAGTCACTGCTGTGCTGTTGGTTCCAAATGTCCTTAGATCCGCATGGTAGACCCACTGGGGGTAAAATACACCCACGTTTCTCCTCTCTCTCTTTAATAAACCAAAGTGTCTCTCTCCCCTTCTCTCCTCTCTCTCTCGCTCTACAACCAGACAGAGTGGGTGTGGCTGACCGGAGACATTTAAATTTATACCACCGGCTCTCGCACCGTGTCCTTCCGCGGGGCGAAATCGCGCCAAAACTTCAATAACGCCACGGTCGATCGTGCCCAATCGATCGTCACGTCAATATTATCCTCCGATCGCGTCCGATCGATCGTGTCCAGGCGCGAATGCGGCGGATATACGTGCGCGGAGCAATCGGTGCGGAGATGGAGGGTCTATATTGGGAGCCGGCGGAGGCGGCGCAGTGATATGCAGCACACTATGTCACAGTGAGACGCTGGAATTCCCGGAAAATGGTGGCGGGTAAAATGTGGGAACAGAAGCAACACGTGGACTCCCGGCAGAAGCCGGGTGTCTGTCTCTCCCTCTCTCTCCTCGCTCTCTTTCTATGTCTCTCGCTCTCTCCAACGCCATAATCTAGGTCTCTCTCTCTTTCTCACTCTCAAACCCCGTCTCTCTCTCTCTCTCTGTCCAACTCTATGACTATGTCTGTGTCTCTCATCCCCAGTGTTGTATTTACTCTGTACTTAAATACAATTTTGAGGTATTTTACATTACTGGAGTATTTCCAATTTTCAGTACTTTTACTTCTACTCCACAGTCTCCACTATAGTCTACATCTCAGGAGCAGGAGTACTGCGGCAGACAGGCTGAGAGACAGACAGGCAGCCATACATACCCCGGATACTTTAGCCTGCAGTGCTGACTGACTGTGGTTCTCAAAGTGCGGTCCAGGCTGCGACCCCCAGCGGGTCCTTGAGAGGGCTACAGGGGGTCCCCACTCCCCAGCTACATTATATAGCCTAGGCATAGCATTAAAAAAATAATAATAATCAATGTAACTTTAAGCACATATTCAAACCATATATATATATATATATATATATATATATATATATATATATATATGTGTGTGTGTGTGTGTGTGTGTGTGTGTCCAGACTTTGAAATGGAAATGGTTTTTTTGAGGACCACAGCTTTCATGCATGTTTGTCTTTGCAATTAAGGTCTTGCAGGCTGATTGCACCATTGATTGTGATCGAACGCAACCAGACAAGCATGCCAAATAATTACATTATCCTATTGGACACACATGTGGAAGGATCATAGTCTAGAGTTATATATGGAAGGATATTATGCATTTAGCCTATTTATAATGCACGCGCTGATTAAAAGACAAAAGGAGGAGTGTGAAAGGAGACTTTGAAGGCATCACTCATCATTAACCACTTGAACTCCAACAGCATCAATTCCTGTCCTGGGGGGGTTCGCAAGAAATAGCCGATACAAGCTCAGACACATTCATTGTGACGAGTTGTGAGCTTGTAGATCGGCTATTTTCTTGGCGGAGAGACAAAACATTGAAGGCTGTTGTAGTAGTCATAAAAATGAATGAACCGAGACACCTCCTAGGAGGAAGGTAGATCCTTCTAGGCTACTAGGTCCCACGACCGGCGTTACGCAACACAACGGGATCGGTGGGCGGTGTGTGCGACCATTTAGCGGTAGTACACGTGACGTGCAACAGAGGCGTGCGCGTCGCCGCGTCCCCCAATCACACACCACCACCCACCCCACACACAGGAATGTCAGAATAGTAGAGTAGCCTACAGTAGCGATTTGTGGCCGGGTTGATATATATTTTGCAAAAACACACACACACTTGTGTTGTGTGCACGTGTGTGGTTTTCATTAGATTAGGTTACTGCAATGTTTTATAAATATACGCATGCACTGTGGCACATAAGCATTGCAGTGTGTGTGTGTGTGTGTGTGTGTGTGTGTGTGTGTGTGTGTGTGTGTGTGCGTGCGTGCGCGCGTGTGTGTGCGCGCACGCGCACGGAATGGCTCGCATTATAGACTATGCTATCATATAGAAGTGGTGGTTTGTGTGCAGGGCGGCCGCAGGGAGGTATGAGCAGCGGAATAGAACATTTTGTAACAGTAGCTAGACTGGCGACTCAGTAGCCTACAGCTGGCTAGTGGCTACAGCTATAGGACCAGAACACACACACACACACACACACACACACACACACACACACACACACACACACACACACACACACACACACACACACACACACACACACACACACACACACACACACACACACACACACACACACACACACACACACACACACACACACACACACACACACACACACACACACACACACACACACACAGAGATAATTCTGTGGGTTAATGTGCCACCTACAGGCCGACCGGCAGACTGACTTGAACTCACTGCACTCACCTCAGTCAACTGACGTGTCTGTCTGTCTGTCTGTCTGTCTGTCTGTCTGTCTGTCTGTCTGTCTGTCTGTCTGTGTCTGTCTGTCTGTATGACTGACTGACTGACTGACTGACTGACTGACTGACTATATTTTCACACTTGCTTTGGCAATATAAACGTATGTTTTCTCATGCCAATAATCCTTTGAATTGAATTGAATTGAATTGAATTGAATTGAATTGAATTGAATTGAATTGAATTGAATTGAATTGAATTGAATTGAATTGAATTGAATTGAATTGAATTGAACCGACCTTGTTTTTTTTAACTATAGATGAACTCACTCACCAAATGCTCTGAAGTAATGTAAAAGGATGCTCACCCCAAACACACTCGCCCCGGGTCAAATCCAGCGACCTTCCTAAACCTTGCTACCAGGTATTCCTAACGTACAACCTCAGTGAAACTCAGTCTAACCCTTCACTTATTTCTAACTTACTTATATCCTCAGTAAAACGAACCATGGTGGAATGCTGTTGTGATGGGAAAAGGTACACCATTGCATCTTTGTACCTTTATTGTGTGTGGTATAGCCTACCTTTTTAAGCATGTGTTCTATATTCTCGCCACCTTCACCCACCCTCCTTTGTAATTTAATGTCGTAGGCCTACTTGGGTGGTTTTCAAACCTTTTCATATCAATGATTTATTCGGCATTTGAGCCATGGACCAACATTAATTGAGATTTAGTCTCTCAGACCCAAAACTTATAATATGTTGTTGTCGTTGGATAAGATTATGTCCACAATTCCATGCTGTATGAACCATAGGAGGGATAACAGGCAAACGTTGATCAAAATAACAATTCTTCTACATTCTCTAGCTGTGTACACTTCTTATTAAATTAAGTGCAGATGTTTAACAATAATTTAACTCTTGAGAGCATAAAATGAAACCAAATCAAATCGTTTCATTTTACGCTCTTTAAGAGTTAAAGATCTAAAGATAAAGATCCATTTGGTTACCAACTCTCCATTTAGCTGGGGACCACCTGGAACCCCATCAAGGACCACTGGTGGTCCCTGGACCACTGGTTGAGAACCATGTGACCACTGATCTAAATGTAAATAAAAGGTATAGCCAGGGGCTGTCACTTAACGTCGGCATCCCTTAGAAGTTGGACTTTTCTCCCCAATAATTGATTGTCCGGGCCTGTTCCTTTGCACATATGCAGTACACGTCGTGCACACACACGTGGCGTTACACAGCCTCTGTCATCATCGTCCCCACAGCGCTATGGATCAGTGATCAAAACTAAATGACTAATGGGTTCGATATCTGAATGTGTGACTGGAGTGTGTTTTACATGCACACTAATGCACCAATGAGCACACTAGTGATCGGTAAAACGCTGGTATCTGATCCATCTCAATCAGCAAAAAACAAACAGCACCACAGACCGACACACCAGACTTAAAAGGCCCTGATTACCAGTGGTGGAAAAAGTAGGCCTACTCACAATTTTTATTTTAGTAAAAGTATCAATACTGCAATATAGAAATACTTTGTTACAGGTCAGTCCGGAATTCAAAATTCACTTGAGTAAAATTACAAAAGTACTAGTATCAAAATGTACTTAAATTACCAAAAGTAGAAAGTACTCATTCATACGTTTTCAAATGCCAAAATTGTACAAAACATCTTTTGAAAATAGAAGATCTACAAGCTCACAATGCAAGCTATTCTCAAATGGCCGAAATGGGCTGAAGTGGAAAATGTATTGACAAGGACAAGTCTTTGCCACATGCAGGCACATTTGTCTGTGTACAGACATATTGATGACACCTGGTAACCACATCAACGAGCAACTCAATGTTGACATGTTGACATCCGCCTCAGGGCATAATATGCATATGCAATAGGGGCGGGTGAAGTCTGGCTGCGCCAGGCTATTTTTCTCCCGGATACAATATTTTCCCGACCAATCACAACACTTGTTTCATTCACGGAGAATGTAAACTGATTTGTAAAGCATCAACGTCATTTCCTTGAGCTGCACTTCCGCTAAAATCCTGCAACTTCCGCCCAAAAAAATGATAGCCTCTACAGCGTATGTCTTGCCCAGCGTGTTTGAGTCGAGGTCAAAGGTTAGAAGAGTGCGCTTGTTGCTGAAAGTTTACCACAGCTCAGAGCTGCTCAGTGGCCAACAGTATAACAAGACAGCGTGCGTGCGTGCGTGCGTGCGTGCGTGCGTGCGTGCGTGGGTGCGTGCGTGACTGACTCACTGGCTGGCTGGCTGGCTGACTGACTGACTGACTGACTGACTGACTGACTGACTGACTGAATCACATACTATATCCTCAATAATAACTGTTCCGGGACTCATCCAGGCGAGACATGAATCCATACATAGAGTGCACATATGGATTCCACACGTTACAAACAAATGACTGGCACTATGCCATCTAGGGACCTTAAGTGGAATCCGCAGGGCATCATTCTAGGCCACTTTAAGCTTCCCTTTGTGCACCATGTGCACCACAAGAAAGCTCTATTCATGTTGTAAGCTTGTAGATCGGCTATTTTCAGCGAAGATATTTAATGTCGAGCCAAAACAGAAAAGACAGTGAGACACTATAGTGTACAGCCCTGAGGGACTGCACAGTTTGAACCCTGCACAGTTTGAACCCTGCATGCACACACACAGCCGAAGCCCAGGGGAAAGAGATAGTAAAAGGGTCCATGCCACGTAATGAAATTACAACTCTGTGCGCGTGTGTGCATGTGCGTGCGTGTGTACTGTATGTGTGTCACTATCAGCTGTGTGGAACACACACATGCACGTGCACGCACGCTCGCACACAGACACAGGCTGGCTTTTCTAGCAGTGTTAATGTGGAACACTATGTTCTGCAGGAATTTGGGGACAAAATTAACATGGAAGGACATTCGTGTGGCCGATACGCTACCTGTCTGTTTAGTGTTTACGCACATCGCCACGGTAACACTGGGGGGTAACTATTCTTTGTCTGTCGGGTGGAAATCTCATATGATTAAAATTCAAAAACTTAGCAGATCTACATGCTCAAAACGCTTGCAGTTCTGCTACTTTCGATACGTTTGTGTGACGCTGTTGTATGATCAAGTAGAGCATTCATTTCACAGGCCAGAGAGCATCTCCACCCATATGACATACAGGCCAGAGAGCATCTCCACCCATATGACATACAGGCCAGAGAGCATCTCCACCCATACGACAGACTTTTGTGCGATTAGTAGCCGGGGACATTAAGGACGGTATCGATTATGACAGATAAACTGAATCATGACAGATGAACTGATGAATCATAATAGATGAATTTCAGTATTATTTGCACTGTCTATATGACTATAAAGTATGAAGTACTTTCTAGCTTTCTGCTTCTACGGGCCGACAGCGTGGAACAAACTCCCACTACACCTTCGACATGTCTACACAGAGGCAGCCTCTGTGTAGACATTTTTAAAGCACAGCGCAAGACTTACTGTGTGTACATATTTCTACACTCTTGCTTTTAGAGTTAGAATATGGATATAACTTAGGTTTCTGTTGGACAGCGATGAGATAGAAGTGATGCAGGGGAGAGATGGAGCGAGAGGGATAGAGAGATGAGGGATGGGAGGGAGGGAGGGAGAGAAACATGTCCTCGCCTTACCTTCATTCCTCACAAATTACAGCTCTCATACGCTTACCACACAGCTGTAATGATATAATGATAGAGCATGCGCACACACACACATACACGCACACACACACATACGCACGCACGCACGCACGCACGCACGCACGCACGCACGCACGCACGCACGCACGCACGCACGCACGCACGCACGCACGCACGCACGCACGCACGCACGCACGCACAAACCTCACACAGTGTCTCTCTGTGCCTTTGTCTGTTACAGTGCCTGTATCTCTCTCCAAAGATACACTTCAAGACTTCAAACTGAGATGTCTCTCCTGCCCTGCCTCTCAGATGTCCTACTGTCTGTCTCTCCAACACTGTCTCCCTCTCAGCCGTCCTACTGTCTGTCCCTCCTACACGGTCTGTCTCTCAGCTGTCCTACTGTCTGTCTCTCCTACACTGTCTCCCTCTCAGCTCTGCTACTGTCTCCCTCTCAGCTCTATACTGCATGTGTGTCTCCTACACTGTATGTCTGTCTCTACTAAATCAAACCCATTGCAGTGCAGTGAAGTTTCCACACACTGTTGGAAACTGTGAAAAAACGATAGTCACCACAAGAAGACAAACGCTCCGCTGGCAGTCAGACCATGAAGCAGACCAGAACCTCAGCAGAACCCCACCTCTCTCTCTCTGTGTGTGTGTGTGTGTGTGTGTGTGTGTGTGTGTGTGTGTGTGTGTGTGTGTGTGTGTGTGTGTGCGTGTGCGTGTGCGTGTGCGTGTGCGTGTGCGTGTGCGTGTGCGTGTGCATGTGCATGTGCATGTGCATGTGTGTGTGCGCGTGCATTTCTGTGAGCTTGTATATCTGCTATTTTAGAATAGCTAACACAAAAATCTAAAATTACACTGATGCTTTCCCGGTGTCAATGGGTTCAATCTCTGGGACCATATTGGCCCCGATCTACACTGTTAGGGTTGGGCTTTATTTAACCCCAAGAGAGTACAAATGGAACCAAAACATAGAAAGGTCTTAACAAAGGCGACATGAAAGACTAAACTATAAGACCGTTACCATGCAGTCACATCAAGTCTAGGGTTGGGATCCGGAGCAGGATCCAACATTGAAGAATCGGTTCCACCAGCATTTGGAACCGTTTATGGCAGTGGTTCCCAAACTTTTTCATGTCAAGGACCCCCAAATTGGCATATATTAGCCTGCGGAACCCCAGGGATCCCCATGAGAGAAGATCTTTACGGCTCTAGCAGTGATTCTCAACCCGTTTCATTTCAAGGATCCCCAGTTTGACATGCATTAGCCTACATACCCCTATTTAATGGCATTTCTATCTCTGGGACCCCCAATTTATATTGTAAAATGTTAACTTTTAACTCTGAGAGTGTTGGAACCAAATGGACCCTAACATGACCCTAACAGGTCCCTAACATGGCCTAACAGGTCCATTTGGTTCCATTTGTACACTCTCAGAGTTACAGACCCATAAGGGTCCATTTGGCTCCTAACTATCATTTAGCTGGGGACCCCCGGGGACCCCACTTTTGGAACCACTGGTTTATGGTACCGGTTTATCACACCGTCAGAGCTGGTATGAGGACTTCACATCTGCTATACAATATTGGTAGTTCTAAAACTTCTATTGGTAGTTCTAAAACTTCTATTGGTAGTTCTAAAACTTCTATTGGTAGTTCTAAAACTCAAATGTCAAGGACCACCATAACTCTTGAGAGTGTACAAATGGAAGCAAATTATGGACACCCCATATATGGCATAGCAGTTGTTATGGACACCCCATATATGGCATAGCAGTTGTTATGGACACCCCATATATGGCATAGCATTTGCGGCAATTCTTCCCATAGAGATTTCCAATATTGATATCAATTATTTTAAGCCTAGAATCATATGTCCAAAAAGGATTCAAATTCGAAAACGGCAAAAGTATAGCAGATCTACAAGCTCCAATCTACTACTTTTCATGCTTTCGTGTGACGCTATAGTCTGTTAGTATGATCCATAGGGCAATGATTTAGTTAGAATATGGACTTAAGAGGTTTCTGCGTGGATGTACAGTATACATACAACACAAACAGTTTGAAAACATAATTATATTTGGGGTTCTGGTGTGCAAGGAGACCTTAAACGGCGCTGCACAGTGCATGTGGTTGCAGGTTTTGGGGGTCTTGTGGTGTGTGTGTGTGTGTGTGTGTGTGTGTGTGTGTGTGTGTGTGTGTGTGTGTGTGTGTGTGTGTGTGTGTGTGTGTCAGCAGGTCCGCTCAGCCTTTTG
>NC_136790.1:33215421-33237921 GCF_951216825.1 Electrona antarctica | reverse complement strand
AATTATGATGAAAAATCTTCGGCGACTACCTTTTTTAACTGACGAAAAGAAAAAAAAGAAAAAGAAAATGAATAACTTCATTTTCTTTTTCTTTTTTTTGAGTAAAACTAAGAATAAATATGTTGACTATTTCGTCAACAAATACAAACTACACTAAAATGTTAGGGGGGGATTAGTGGTGAAGAGATCCAGTAGAACTAAATGACACCTCATTTTATGTTTGGTTGCGCTGGGCGCATAGCAGATCTATAAGCTCACAATGCGTCGGCACCCTATTCAGCATGCAACCAAGTGTAAAATCAGCCATTAAGACATCTACTATCTTCTGATATTTAGCAAACGTATGTTTCCCATGACAATAAAGCTCATTTGAATTGAATAGACTTGAAATTGACAGAGAGAGACAGAGACAGACAGAGACAAAGACTAAACATTTTGGTGTCTTCCAACTGAAAACAGATGCCCACAGCTATTTGTAGAACTGAAATAACAAGTGAATAAGCTTCATTGTTATCAAACATTACAGTGCTGGCCTGGCCAAGCACCTGACCATTCCACAAACCAGAGAAAGACAAACTCACTAAATACAGACCCGACGACCAGGACCGTGAAATAGACAAAGTAAGACATTAAAGAAAACCTGGTTAGCCCACAGAACAGAGGCTCTCACTGCCTTGTGGTCCTGTAGAAATGCGGGCAGAAATACCACGTCTTTCTTTCATGTCCCAAATATAAAATAAGGGAAAATATCAGTTTCTCCCATATTTTAAAACTGCTGCACCGACACAATGAAGACACCACAGCTTGTTGTTAGTTTGGCAACCGTTGCATAAATTAGACTTAAGCTGGAATTGAACTAAAGAAAGACTTGACTAACAGACTCAGGGAACACAGTCTTGAAGCGATCTAGAAAGGCAGCCATGAATACAACAAGAACGCTCGCCCAAAACGCGATTTACAAAAACACCACTCTATTCCCATTTAATCTTGCACATACGTCGCTCTGTTTTGATTGCTTTGCTCCACATTTGCCGTGGCAATGTAAACATATGTTTTCTCATGACAATTTTGAATTGAATTGAATTGAATTGAATTGAATTGAATTGAATTGAATTGAATTGAATTGAATTGAATTGAATTGAATTGAATTGAATTGAATTGAATTGAATTGAATTGAATTGAATTGAGAGAGAGAGAGAGAGAGAGAGAGAGAGAGAGAGAGAGATTCTGGGCTATATCTTGCGCCACCCCTTAACCCTTATCCCTAAACTAATTTGCCATTTTTTACTATTTAAAAAAACCTTTTAAAATTGTTCAAATAGCCAATCTACAAGCTCACAATGTCCCAATGTAGATCGGCTAGAGTTTTGATTGATTGATTGATTGAAATATTTAACAGTTTGCAGAATTACAGTACATTTCAAGCACAAACTCAATACAAAGACTGTTGAGTGGATGACCCAATTAAGCATTACACTTGTTTACAAGAGGGTCCACCTTGTTCAATTCATCAAAACATTTAGAGACGTACAAATAGACACTTCTATATAGTCAAAGAACAGAACAGGAATTCATCATACGGGAGGTAAAAAGGGAAAAGAAACATATACAGTGAGGGGAAAAGGGGGTGGGCGGTGGGGGGGGGGGGGGGATTCAGATTTTACGGAGGCCAGTTTCGAATTGCAGCCGTCCGTAGGTGCCCTTTGAGAGCGGTTTTGAAGGAGTCAAGGGATTCGCATGTCTTAATGACTGTTGGTAGGGCGTTCCACATTTTGGTGGCATAGGAGCGAAAATAATTTAGTCCCTTGTTTGTGCCGAATCTGGGTTGTACATGGTTCGTTGCACTTCCTCTGTGTTGTGGGTGTGGACTTCGTTAACATTAAGGAAGTATCTAGACAGGTACATGGGTATCTTGGTGGTGTATCGAATCTTGTGGACCAGACCCATTGCAAGATGCTGTACTCTGTCGTCGACCCTAAGCCATTCCAGCCTGTCAAAGTGGGCAGGGGTGAGGTGGGTTCGGGGGGTGAGGTCAAGTAGGAGCCTGACCAGTTTGTTTTGGGAAGTCTGGAGCCTAGTTTTAAGGGCCTTTGAGGTGCTGTGGTACCAGGAGGTGCATGCATAGTGAAAGAAACCTTGTACGAGGGCTCTTGTTAAGGTCTTCAAGGTTTTTGTTGACCAGTGAGGAGATCCTGTAAAGGAATCTTGTTCTTTGGTTGACTTTTTTGATTACGTTGGTGGCCATTTTATCACCGGAAAGATTAGCCTCCAGGATGGAACCTAGGTAGGTAATTTCATCTTTACGTGTGATAACATTGTCACCCACTCTAACCAAGAAGCCATTTGCCTTGCTGAGATTACTATTAGATCCAAAGAGAATGGATTCAGTTTTTCCCAGGTGTAAAGATAGTTTGTTATCAGCAAGCCAGGTGCAGATTCTACCGAGTTCAGAGCTGAGGGCCTTTTCAACCTGCAGTTTGTTCCTGTCCGAGACCAGCAGTGCCGAGTCATCTGCGAACAGGAACAAGTTGCAGTCACAAGCTGATGCCATGTCGTTTACATATATTAGGAACAGTAAAGGCCCTAGTATGCTATTTTTTTTTCTCAAAATAGTAAAAAATGGCAAAAATAGGTTTAGGGATAAGGGTTAATGGTGGCGCAAGATGGAGCCCTCTATCTCCATCCATGTACTGGATGCGGCAGTCTGAACAGGAAAGCAAAGGGGTGAGAAAGAGGAAGTGTGGAGGGACAAAGCCTGTCCAGTACAATGTGTTTTCATTCATGCTTTACTATAGACCCCTCCCCGCCATGTGCACTCAGCCAGATAGTAACTGAGGACAGCTAGGAAGAGGAAGTGGAAGGCATAAGAGGAAGTGAGAGACATGGACCACAGAACACAAGACAGGTCCCAGGGTTGGATGCATGGTTGCAGGAAGAGCTCTTGGAAATTAAGCCAATACGCGTCTGCAGAATAATTGATATTCCATTGGAGTCAATGGTGACGTGACATGGTTTTATTATCGTTAGTAACCCTTTTCAAATGCTAGTTAGTAGTTTCAAGTCTCCATATCCTACAGCATGATATGAGTTTTTGTAAATTATAGTCGTTAATTGACGATAAAGCAAGGTATTATGTTTTGTGGGCTTGTGCTTGGGTTCTACTGAGTGAAGACCCGCCCTCGCTGCCCAGCTTCCAGCCATTTGTTTCTGTTTCCAATTTGGGGACTGGACAATTCCAAGAATTGAAGGTGCATTTGCATTGGCTGAAATACGGGTCCATTTAATTGGTTCCATTCACACACTCTCAGAGTTCAATTTACGCTGAGTATTGTGCAGTGTAGATTGTGGTCGCAGGAATACAAATTTAAATAGGGGTATCAAATGGGGGTCTGTGGCCTAATGCAGTGGTTCCCAAACTATAGGGGTAGGGACCCCCAGGTGGGTCCCCAAATTATTTTTGGGAGGAATTCAGGAACTGTTCACCCCACCTACTTCAAATTCGACACACGAGTTACGCACCCCCACAGTGCATTGCCCGGTGTCGAGTCGGTCGGACCCGCGGTTGTCAAATTATGTGTGTGTATTGTCTGATGTCCGTAATGCCCATGCAGACATGCTCGTATGGACTGGACATGCCCGACATCAGCGCAAATCAGTATATGATATGTGCATATATCGACTGGACATGACTTAGCGCAAATCAGCATTGTTAGGCAATGGTTAATGCCAGTGCAAATCGCTGTTAGGCAGCGGTTTGGGTTGTGTGATGTCAGACCAGAGCTTGATCAGTAGTACTTTGACAATGGCCCCACTGCAGAAATTGGCATACCAGTAGGGGACCAAACACAACATAGTTTTTCTTCATCTCTAAGGCCTCCCATACATGAAATGGATTCTTGTATAAAAATATTTTACTGCAAAAGTTGTGAAATCGACGTATAAAGTTATATACCCCAAACTAAAAATAAAGCATGTCCGTCTGGGGATTAAGCCATATAAACTCATGTAGATTCACAATGGAAGCTGTACCTGGTATCCAAGATTCCTTTGTAATTTACCGTAGTGTTTTATTGACTAGAGTTCATGCTGCTTATTCACATTTCATGCACACTAGTTAATCACCCTGGATAAATAAGAGCTAAATGCTTAAGTTGTAAACTGCAAGATGGGGAGACGGTGGAGAGATAAGGATCTGGAAGCTTCTAGACTCCTGTGCTCTCACCAGCAGGGGTGAAACATAATTACATTATCTGTACAGATAATGTACAGATAATGTAGAGATTAGAGGTGATCTACTCTCAGATAATATCCTCACACAAACAACATTAGAACCATAAATGATGGTGGGATTCAATTCAAAGGAGCTTTAGATTCTCTGGATTCTCTGTCCTGATTGGATGAAATTTGTAACCCATATGAGAATGAATGTTATGTTTAGGCCTATACGATAAAGAGCTGGAGAGACAGGGAGACCTGTCTTACTTACTGAATAAACACACATTGTGCGTTGAGAGACTCAGAGAATAAATAATAAAAAAGCTTAATTCTCTTCTCTTCTATCCTGAAAAGGGAAGGGCGTTTTTCCTGAATCTATGCTGTGTATACTATAGATATAGCACTGACATAAGATTACGTAATAAGTCCAGTGGATTCCTGGACGAAGAACTTTCATTGATTTCACAGGAATGCTGCGTCACTGCATTGCAATGTTGCGTTGCATTCCTCGCATTGGTTCAATCCACATGATGATCACACGCACAGTAACTAAGTTACTATACGTTTACATAAATACTTGAGTACACTTTTGAGGCACGTTTCATGTACTTAAAGGGGCATTCCACTCATTTTCAACATTTTACTATGTCATTAATATACCTTAGAGCTGTTGTGTGGAAATAATAAAAAAGTCCCCCCATTCTGTGTAAGTATCAAAAGAATCATTAACATGGTGAAACACATCTTGATGACATCATCAAGATGTGTTTCACCATGTTAATGATTTTTTTCAGATCTAAGGTATATTAATGACATAGTAAAATGTTGAAAATGATTGGAATGCCCCTTTAAGTAAGTTGAGTATGTCCATGTGTCAATACTTTATATACTTCTACTCCACTTCAAACATCTCAGAGGCAAATATACCTTTTCTCTACTTGAGAAAACTTTAGTTTGGTTACTTTGTAGATTTGGATTATTATTATTACACAACATACATTAACCACTTCAGCCCTATATACATTTCGACCTTTTGGAAATAGCCGATCGACAAGCTTTATGCTTTGTCTAATGCGAATCTTGTAGATTTTGAAAACCGTTCGTAAGACTTGTGAAAGGGGACGTTGTGCATAATGAGTACTTATACTAACCCTAACAAATCACATAACTCCTTCCTGCACTGATCACGCGTGTCCAGAACGGAACGCTTTGGCCATTTCCTTTCGCTAGCTCTCTGTGAAGTCGTCACAATGAATATCGCTGCCGAAACCTCCTAACTCCATCATTCTACTTTTTTATGTTTTCAATTTTTCCATACATTAACGCTCTACTTCCTCATGTCACACAATAGCAATAGGCCTATTGTTTTAAATAGATCTATGGCTGTGTTGATTTTGACAACACATTCTTGTTTGTCTTTTGATAGTCATATTTTAGTCATGTGAAATGTTTTGGTTTTAGTCTAGTTTTAGTTGACTAAATACCATAAAGATTTTAGTTGAGTAAATCTATAGTTGATTTAGTCGATTGATGACATTGAAATGCCTGATTTATATTCAGCTGAGTGCTGAAAATAGCAGATCTGTATGCTCACAACGTTTGTGAGCATACAGATCTGCTATTTTCAGAGACAACAAAGCAACTATAAAAGACTTGTCTTTTAGTTTGACTGGATCTCTTCTCCACTAGTCTAGTTTTTGTTTTTATTTTACACAATTGTCAGTATAGTCATAGTTTAGTCATAGTTTTAGTCATCATAGCTTAGTTTTTATATAGTTTTTGTCAATGAAAAAAGGTAGTCGATGGTCATCGTCATGGTTTTAGTCGACGAAATGAACACTGATTGGAACACAACTTATTTTTTCTCCTCCATTTCCTGAAGAGCATAAGCGTTTTGGACACACAAGGTTTCCACCCGACAGAGATGAGATAACATGTCATTCAGAGTGGATCAAAGTCCATCAGCTCAGTTAAAAGATGCCTTGTTGTGATTATTAAACTCCTAATTGATAACCGCGTCAGAGGGGTTTCATCTCTGCATGTCATCGACATATCTTTCTGCATCGTAAATCCTAAACAGATTAAGAGGAAAGCATTTTTATGGCCCGGTTGATGCTGCGATCAAAATCACACACACACACACACACACACACACACACACACACACACACACACACACACACACACACACACACACACACACACACACACACACACACACACACACACACACAATCATAAGTGTTTTCAAAGAGGAACCCACTGTACCCTGCCTGTCATCATCTGCCTCTCTTCAGTGGTGTAAAGTAACTAAGTACATTTACTCAAGTATGGCACTTTAAGCACAGTTTTGAGGTGCTTTTCTGCCTTTATTGATAGATACAAGTGAAGATTGATTACAAGATTGATTGAAGATTGTCTATTTAAAGATTGAGTTTAAATAGACAGGTATCAGTCAAAAGGGAGACATTGAAGAGGATGGATGGATGGGGAAGGATCAACATATGGAATGTCAGATCAGATATATCCATAATATGGAGATCTAAGGGTTTGAGGTCAGATGTAGAGTTGCTGGCCAATATTGATGACATCAGGGATCTCCATATATGAGCTTAATTGCGACAGCAGGTCGCATTTACTATGACATCATGATCTCCATCCCTGATGAATGTGATGATGTCACGAGACCTGGGCACCATATATGGGGGCATTCCCATGTATGGGGATTTTGAGTGACTGACTGACGGGAAATGTACGGTTTCATAGTAAATGCGACCTGCGGTCATTCAACAATAGCCAATGTAACAAAGCTTTTTCACTTTTACTCAGGTAAAACTTTAACAACTTAAAAAAATACAGGCTATTTTCTTGTAACAGCGTATTTCTACATTGTAGTATTGCTACTTTTGTAGTCATTTTAGACTTCAGCTAATATCGTTATTTTATATATTTGGCTATTCAAAAATAGCAGATATACAAGCTCATAGCGCATAGCGTGTAGAATTGCTATTTCTTTTTAAATCTTGAAAATATTTACACATTTACACATTTTTAACTCAAATCTTTGCTTCTGAGGGTGCCTGGAACCAAGTATTTTGAGATGGGGGTCTTGGCATGAAAACGCTTGAGAACCACTGATATAATTAGTAACATACGTTCTTCTTGAGAACCACTGATATAGTAACATACGTTCTTCTTGAGAACCACTGATATACTGTAGTAACATACAGTACGTTCCTCAGAAAACTGTTTAGGATATAGAAGACAATATTGTAGAATCGGCCTCAAGTCTTAATGGGTTATGTAAATAGTACTTCTTCCAAGCCCTGCTCATTCATAAAGTGTGAGCAGTGAAGAAGAGAGAGAGAGAGAGGCACTCCCACCATGTGTCACACACGTCCGTCCTCTCTTCCTCTTTCTGCTTAATTATAGATGAAGCAGAAGAAGCTTCTATAGAAGCCTGGACCATGTCACAAGAAATGAACATGCATGTACGCTTGCACACGCACGCACGCACGCACGCACGCACGCACGCACGCACGCACGCACGCACGCATGCACGCACGCACGCACACACACACACGCACACACACACACACACACACGCGTTAGTCATGCAAAATCGCCAGACTGTGCTGTTAAGACCTGAGGACTGAGGCAGATTCTACAAATGTTTTGTGAAAAACGTTTCTATATCAGTCACGCTCAAAACGTTTTCATGTCAAGGACCCCTTTGGCCACGGACCGCCATCTTTATATTTAGTTCCAGGACCCCCCATGAAGCAAAGATTTGGGTTGAAAATGTGTGCTTTAAAAAATATATACACAAATATTCACTCCCTCCCTGCCATCTTATTGATCTGTCGAAACTTATTGGAGTTGAAAGTTTGCACGCCTGGAAACATCGATCGCGCTTGGTCTTAAAAAAAATCACACCCGTATGAACTGAGTGGTGTAAGGTCTTATATAGACTGATCAGCTGTGGCTGACATAATGTCTGACGTAATGAAATCACACCCGTGTGAACTGGGTGACCATAGCAACCATGCTCATTTTTTGGTACGAACAGACAGACAGACAAACTAACAAAGCCAGTTGTAGGAGTGGGTTACACCACTCAAAAAAGAAAGAAAACTCTCCCACTTATGCCGCAATGTGCCAGTGATTATACCCTCTCCCTCTCCCTCTCCCTCAGTAAATGAACGCCCTACTTGATACTACAGTGTCACATAAAAGCATCAAACGTAGCAAATATGCAAGCTCGAAACACTGCACTTCAAGCTTGTAGAACTGCTACTTTTGCTATTTTTAATACAAATACTGAAAAGTAACAGTTTTGGACATATGAGGTTTGCACCCGACAGAGACGATTACACATTTTAACTCATCCACCGCCAGGAACACTTTTTATGTGTTTTTCTTGAATTCCCACGGCGCAGTTAAAGAACGCCTTTAACGTGTTTGTGGGCTTTTTGTTCATCCATAATCGTCTCGCTAATATTTACCATAAAGCACTGCTCCCGGTCGCTATAGGCAACGCTCAGCTCTAATATTTACCATAAAGCACTGCTCCCGGTCGCTATAGGCAACGCTCAGCTCTAATATTTACCATAAAGCACTGCTCCCGGTCGCTATAGGCAACGCTCAGCTCTAATATTTACCATAAAGCACTGCTCCCGGTCGCTATAGGCAACGCTCAGCTCTAATATTTACCATAAAGCACTTCTCCCGGTCGCTATAGGCAACGCTCAGCTCTAATATTTACCATAAAGCACTGCTCCCGGTCGCTATAGGCAACGCTCAGCTCTAATATTTACCATAAAGCACTGCTCCCGGTCGCTACAGGCAACGCTCAGCTCTAATATTTACCATAAAGTACTGCTCCCGGTCGCTACAGGCAACGCTCAGCTCTAATATTTACCATAAAGCACTGCTCCCGGTCGCTATAAGGCAACGCTCAGCTCTAATATTTACCATAAAGCACTGCTCCCGGTCGCTATAGGCAACGCTCAGCTTGCTGTGTTTTGCCTGTAGCAAGGTGGCCGACCGCACAATGCTATGGGAGCGGCCATCTTTAGAGGCATTTTCATGAATTGAGGCTCAGATTGAGGTGTATTGAACAATGCGGCGATGTTAGGGACTCCTCTAAATGGTCCCTATCGCACGGTTACAATATTGATGCTTCTGAAGATTTTTATATATGAGATGAGATTCAATTTATTGTCAATGTACAGTACAAGTATAGTACAGCGAAAATACACATCTCACCAATAGTGCAAACATGTCAGTAAGGAGGATACATATATAAGTACAGTAGTAAAAGCAGATATGGGTATTTAAATAAATAAATAAATAAGGATATGAGCAGGAAGAAAAAACATTGATATGTCCATATTGCACGTAGCCCTTATTGCACGTGGCCCAAAGCACAACGTGCTAGACTAAGGTCCAGAGACCATATTGCACGAGTCCACATAGTGCTAGACTAGGATGTGCGACTAGGATGTATACAATGCTCACATTAGCTATAGCCAATTTTTGGGGAAGGGAAACTTCCAAGGGGATTTCCAAGTAAAATATAGCTCTGTATACGGTGGTGGTAGCGGCCAGCGCAGGAGGTTATATAGCTCTGTATACGGTGGTGGTAGAGGCCAGCGCAGGAGGTTTATAGCTCTGTATACGGTGGTGGTAGAGGCCAGCGCAGGAGGTTATATATACGGTGGTGGTAGCGGCCAGCGCAGGAGGTTATATAGCTCTGTATACGGTGGTGGTAGCGGCCAGCGCAGGAGGTTATATAGCTCTGTATACGGTGGTGGTAGCGGCCAGCGCAGGAGGTTATATAGCTCTGTATACGGTGGTGGTAGTGGCCAGCGCAGGAGGTTTATAGCTCTGTATACGGTGGTGGTAGCGGCCAGCGCAGGAGGTTTATAGCTCTGTATACGGTGGTGGTAGCGGCCAGCGCAGGAGGTTATATAGCTCTGTATACGGTGGTGGTAGCGGCCAGCGCAGGAGGTTTATAGCTCTGTATACGGTGGTGGTAGCGGCCAGCGCAGGAGGTTTATAGCTCTGTATACGGTGGTGGTAGCGGCCAGCGCAGGAGGTTTTATAGCTCTGTATACGGTGGTGGTAGCGGCCAGCGCAGGAGGTTATATAGCTCTGTATACGGTGGTGGTAGCGGCCAGCGCAGGAGGTTTATAGCTCTGTATACGGTGGTGGTAGCGGCCAGCGCAGGAGGTTTATAGCTCTGTATACGGTGGTGGTAGCGGCCAGCGCAGGAGGTTTATAGCTCTGTATACGGTGGTGGTAGCGGCCAGCGCAGGAGGTTTTATAGCTCTGTATACGGTGGTGGTAGCGGCCAGCGCAGGAGGTTTATAGCTCTGTATACGGTGGCGGTAGCGGCCAGCGCAGGAGGTTTATAGCTCTGTATACGGTGGTGGTAGCGGCCAGCGCAGGAGGTTTATAGCTCTGTATACGGTGGCGGTAGCGGCCAGCGCAGGAGGTTTTGGCGACGGCCGGGTTGAGTTCAATATTGTTGTTGTCGGGCAAAGTATAAAATATACAGCTGGGCATGATTGGCTAGTGAATATTTTGTAAAAGAATAATCCAAATCAGAAAAGTAACTACAGCCTCGAAAGTTTGCAAATGATTGTGATGGAATGCAGTAAAACTTCATTATATCCAAAACTGTTACTTTTCAGGATTCAACCTAAAAAACGGCAAAAGTAGCACATCTGCAATGAGGGCGTTGATTTATGGGGCAAAATATATATATGGAGATGAGAGGTTTCTGCCCGACAGACGAGTACAGTATTTATGGAGATGAGAGGTTTCTGCCAGACAGACTATAGTACAGTATTTATGAAGATGAGAGGTTTCTGCCCGACAGACTATAGTACAGTATTTATGGAGATGAGAGGTTTCTGCCCGACAGACTAGTACAGTATTTATGGAGATGAGAGGTTTCTGCCCGACAGACTAGTACAGTATTTATGGAGATGAGAGGTTTCTGCCCGACAGACTAGTACAGTATTTATGGAGATGAGAGGTTTCTGCCCGACAGACTATAGTACAGTATTTATGGAGATGAGAGGTTTCTGCCCGACAGACTAGTACAGTATTTATGGAGATGAGAGGTTTCTGCCCGACAGACTAGTACAGTATTTATGGAGATGAGAGGTTTCTGCCCGACAGACTATAGTACAGTATTTATGGAGATGAGAGGTTTCTGCCCGACAGACTAGTACAGTATTTATGGAGATGAGAGGTTTCTGCCCGACAGACTAGTACAGTATTTATGGAGATGAGAGGTTTCTGCCCGACAGACTATAGTACAGTATTTATGGAGATGAGAGGTTTCTGCCCGACAGACTAGTACAGTATTTATGGAGATGAGAGGTTTCTGCCCGACAGACTAGTACAGTATTTATGGAGATGAGAGGTTTCTGCCAGACAGACTAGTACAGTATTTGAGTAGAAATACTTGCCATCCAGAAGGTCCAGACAGCAGGTCTGATACCACCAACCACACTGAGTATCACAGCAAGCAGGAAACGCTTTCCAAACTGTTTCCTCCCATATCTATTATCTCAAACACACACACACACACACACACACACACACACACACACACACACACACACACACACACACACACACACACACACACACACACACACACACACACACACACACACACACTAGTAGAGATGTTTTAGTTACAAGTGACTTGTAGATTCTGAAAATTATTACAGAACATGCATAACATGCTATACTTTATTCACTCAAGTAAACTTTTCAATACAGGCCGTATTTTTATATAGTGGTATTTCTACTGGTTACTGAGGATCCCCAGGGGTCCATGAGGGGATTACAGGGGGTCAGTAGCTACAATATGTACCGATAGTTATTCACTGTTATCTTATCTCTATTCATTACAGATAAGAGCAGACGCTCTTAATCTAGAGCGACTCACATTAAGCATAAGGTAAACACGAGGTAGCACTGATGTATTACCTCAGGGGTGCTCAACGTTTTGGGCTGCAGGGGACCCCCGGAAATGCTTTGGCCATGTCTCGCGACCCCCGCCCCGCCCCCAATACAAACTGACTGCAAAAATAACCTTTATAATAAATAAAATATATCATAAATGAATACTGAAACCAGATATAATCATTAAGGAAAGTTTATGCATGCACCACGTACTATGTAAAGTAAACTCTTTATATCCATTTTCCAGCCATTCAGTTGCAAATAAAAATAATATATAATTTGGGGTCGCGACCCACGGGTTGAGAACCCCTGTATTACCTCATGTTTACCTTGCTTAATATAAATAGTCTAGGATCATTATTAAACCAAGAACCGATCATATAATAATCTGTACATTGAAACTATGCACACTGTAGCTTGCCAGTTCCACAAATGAATCTGCCATCTGTCTACAGCAGCGGTGGGCAACTTTGACAATGGAGAGGGCCACTATATTTCAACACTCACTCCCTAGGGCCATATATTACGGTCGTCGCAAAAATAGCCGATCTACAAGCTCAAAACGCGTCGCAGCGCGACGCGTTTTGAGCTTGTAGATCGGCTATTTTTGCTATATTCGAATTGAAATCTTGAATTTTTGCTATTTTTTTAATCAGAATCCTGAAAATTAATATTTTTCATTTCAAATGCCTTTAATTATACTTGTGTTGAAGCATTGAGCTACTAATTTAGACTGAAGTAATTAAAGCGGGTCATGTTTGCATGTTGTGGAATTGTAATCAGCTGAAACCAATATTATATCAGAATTCTGACATTAACCCGAGGGCCGCATTAAGTGAAGGTGGGGGCCGCATGTGGCCCCCGGGCCGCCAGTTGCCCACCCCTGGTCTACAGCATGCTGTACAGCCATCAAGGCTATAGGGCAAGAGCTATACAGGTTTTAAGGTGGTGGAGTCTAAAGACGTATACGGTGGAAGGTTGTATTCACACTGCAGTAAACCAGTGCCTTGCATTACGGGGTGTGTTGGAATCTGATTGACCACATGAATAGTGCCACGGCCCTTCAATAAAAGCACTCAGCTGACACCTCGAGCGTAGGTGTGACCGTGTGACCACGCTGTGTGACCACGCTGTGTGGCAGGGTGACAGTAGTGTCACCCTGTCAGACGTATATGGGACATCTCTGTCTACAGCAGTAGCTCAACGGGTCGGGAGTCATTCTTTTGGGTCTCTGACACATTTCTATGGGTTGTGACGTAAATATACATGAACCCATTAAAACCGGGAAAGCATCAGTGTCATTTTAGATTTTAGCGTTGGCTGTTCAGAAATAGAAGATGTACAAGCTCACAGCGCAGCACACTAGTCTGCTGTTGTTCCACATCTTGAATGTGCAAACTCCTGATTTAGAAGGCATTTGTAGAATCGGAAGAATTTCAGAGAATTCCAGCATGTGTGTGTGTGTGTGTGTGTGTGTGTGTGTGTGTGTGTGTGTGTGTGTGTGTGTGTGTGTGTGTGTGTGTGTCCTCTCTCTCTCTCTCTCTCTTTCTCTCTCTCTCTCTCTCTCTCACACACACACACACACACACACACACACACACACACACACACACACACACACACACACACACACACTCTGACCTCTCACCTGCATCATAATATTTTGGGCCCAGTTGAAACTGTTCCAAGTTCCAACCTTTAATATGATACCTAAGAGTAGCTCAGCTCAGTATATAGGCCAGACTGGCCAGTGGCTTTCAAAATCAATCACTCACATAACCGTCCTACTCAATTCATCAGCAAGTTCCCAGGTTTTCCTCAGAATATGTATGACACTGATTTACTACGACACATGGCATACTGTAGGAGTCCAACTTGTACCTACTGGTTCTGAAATGTTAACTCAAATGGAACCAAATAATTTGAACACTCTTGACTCTTTACAGGCCCGTTATGGTCAAGGCTAGCTCTTTGTGTTTCTGGTAATATTATTGTTCACTTATTTTGTATGTCTGTGGTAAAAATGTAATTTGGACCAAAAACTTCCACCACCAGCCAACATGGCGATAAACCCTGATTCTACACTATACACTGTATCGTATAATCAGGGGTTATCTTGTATTACTGTACTGCAGGGGTGCCCATAAGGTAGATCCTGAGTCCATCCATCCATTTTCAAACGCTTATCTGTAGTCAGGTCGCGGGGGAAACAGCTCCACCAGAGTGTTCCAGACTTCCCTCTCCAGAGCAACATTACTGACTTCCTCCTGGGGGATCCCGAGACGTTCTAAGGCCAGTGAGTCGATGTGTTTCCTCCAACTGCATGCGCCTTGGTCTGCCCCTGGATCTCCTCCGAGTGTGACGTGCCTCGCGGACCTCCCTAGGGAGACGCCCGAGAGGCATCCTAACCAGATGCCCGAACCACCTAAGCGGGCTCCTTTCCAGGCGAAGAAGCAGTGACTCTAGTCTCTCTCCCGTGACTGAACTTCTCACCCTATCTCCAAGGGAGATGCCAGCCACCCGTCTGAGAAAACCCATTTTGGCCGATTGTATTCGCGACCTTATTCTTTCGGTCATGACCCACACGGGACAACCCAATAGGTGAGAGTAGGAACAAAGATCCTGAGTGACATCAAAAAGGGCCTGTCAGCCTCAAACCCACAATGCAATACTTGTGTTGTGCACAAACATCAGTAGCATTACAAAGTTACCCTCTATTTCCCATTCCGAGTGTGTTTCTCTTAAATGTAATGCCAGTACCACTATTCCAATTGTGTGTAGTGACTACAGTAATACAAGACAGACAGCGGATACAAGCTCCATAGGATCAATGATATGGCGAGATGCAGGACAAGAGCAATAAGGAAGCTAGTGTCTGTTTGTTTGTGTTCAGTTGTATAACGCAGGATACACAGATGAGTGCATCCAGACAGATTGTGACATGTCATGACAATGTGTGACATCTGACATGTCGTAAAGTGTTTCCTCACAGGGCTGTGTGTGTGTATGGCGGTCTGGCAGGCAGGAAGGTCTGATCAGGTGAGACACAAAACACTGCTGAGATCAGCCTGTTTCTATTATAGCCTCTCTCTAGCTGGCATGCCATGGTTACTGCAACACCAGTGGTGGAAAAAGTACTCACATGTTTTACTTAAGTAAAAGTATCAATACTGGAAGAAATAGTGGTAGAAATATTCTGTTAAATACTCTGTTACAAGTAAAACTCCGGAATTCCCAATTTACTTGAGTAAAAGTGTACAAGTAACGGTATCAAAATGTACTTAAAGTACCAAAAGTATAAAGTACTCATTATGCAGAATGCCCCATTTCACATTTCAAATGCACAGAAACCTTGTTGAAAATAACAGATCGGCTATTTTCAAATGGAATAAATGCATATAGGTCTGAAGTGGTATATGTTTGTAATAATAATCAAAATCTACAAAGTAACTAGTAACTACGTTTTCAAATAAATGTGGCTCATACATAGTCTGGATTTTCGGAGGTTAGGTGACCACCGAACTACAACATGACGTCACGAGCCGCGGTGAAGAGCAAACCACCGCCACTGCTCCAGCCTTTCTCTCTGTTTTTACTCACCACCGCTCAACGTTATTTCAGCTCCGGTGGTCACCTCACCACCGGAAATCCAGACTATGAATGAGCCTTAAAAGTGCAACATTTGTTTCTGAGTGACTTTGAGAGCTGTTTCACCGTACAAAGTAAATCAACGAGGAACATATTTGGATTGATCAATAGACAATAATTGCTGATCAATAGAGAAACTATTTTTGATTTCTCGGCCAGCAGAGTTACATCTTGGCAAGGTACATACAGGGCTGGATTAGCACCTCTGAGGGCCCCTATAGGCATTGAAGCTCGAAGGGCCCCCCTGCACATGCACGCACGGCCCAATGGGCCCACCCAAGCCCCCAGAAAGGCTGGCCAACATTGAAGCGCTTGGCCCTACTTGTCAGGGCTGGGACTGCAGGCGGGCCGTGTATTTAGCACGAGGAAACCCCGTGAAGCTGGGGTTTAACATTGAGCACTTCCACATTTTGGACACCAAAATTTGGTGTCCAAATCGAAAAAATGTGGAAGTAGAGCGTTCTTCCGGGTGCCTCAAATCGCCACTGAGCAACTTCCATTGAAATGAACAGCAGGGCGTGGGTCTGTCGCTCCCAGTTCTCACTCTATCCTTTATAACTCTATGGCCCCACCCACCTTGAATAACAGCCAATCTAGCACATTGTTGCTGCTTTACACACATTTTTGTTTTTTAATTCGGATTAGATAATAACAAAATGGGGGACATTTCCGTGGAGCTAAAAAAAATCCCAAGGGACCCATAGCACGTGCCGAAACTGCCCATATGGTAGATTCGGCCCTGGGTACATGCATGTGACATTCACACTATTCTATGAATGAACCCCTGTGACACACACACACACACGCACAATTTACAATTTACAATTTAGGCATTTAGCAGACGCTCTTAATCCAGAGCGACTTACAATAGGCAAGAACAAAAAGCATGGGAATACATCACATATGTAACAAAATGCATTTATCGCGAAACATGCGTAAGCTAAGACCGTGACTAGAACATATCTATATAATGACACTATACATATAAACTATAACTAGAACATATCTATATAATGACACTATACATATAAACTACACATATGTGCTATACTATGCTGTACATATATACTATGAAGTGCTATGACTACATACAATGCACTTATTGTGCTGTCTACATGACATGCTATAAGTCTGTTTCAAATGCTATATAAGTCTAAGAAGTGCTGTCTAAGGGGGTAGGGTAAGTGCTATGGGCCATGATGGAGTCTGAAAAGGTGGGTTTTCAGACTACGGCGGAAGATCGGGAGTGATGCTGCAGTTCTGATTGCAACGGGAAGTGCATTCCACAGTTTTGGGGCCAGAAGGGAGAAGAGTTTGGGACGTGTGGAGCGTTGTCCCGGCGTTTTTAGTGAGGGTACTTCCAGCTTCCCTGCGTTGGCTGATCTGAGTGCGCGGGAGGGTTTGTAGGGTTCAATCATGCTGGCAAGATATGGGGGAGCCATACCTTTGGTTGCTTTAAATGCCAACATCAGAGTTTTGTATTCTGTGCGGGCAGCGACCGGGAGCCAGTGCAGGGAGCGGAGCAGGGGGGAGACATGTGAGAATTTTGGCTGGTTGAAGACCAAGCGAGCTGCGGCATTTTGGATCAGTTGGAGAGGCTTCAGTGCACATGCCGGTAGGCCAGTAAGGAGAGAGTTACAATAGTCAAGTTTTGACAGGACTGTTGTCTGGATTAGGAGCTGGGATGATTCCTGGGTGAGGAACGGTCTAATTCGTCGTATGTTATAGAGTGTGAACCTACAGGATCGAGTGACAGCTGTGATGTGAGTTTTGAACGAGAGCTGACTGTCCAGGACAACACCAAGGTTCCTGGCTGTTGGGACAGACGTTACCAGGGCGTTGTCTACGGAAATAGTTAGCTCCCGCATCGGGCAGGACTTAGCTGGGAAGAAGAGAAGCTCAGTCTTGTCTGGGTTCAGTTTGAGGTGGTTGGAGGACATCCACTGTGAGATGTCAGCCAGGCAAGCAGTGATGCGCTCTTCCACCTGGGTGGCAGAGGGGGGGAAGGATAGAAACAGTTGTGTGTCATCGGCATAACAGTGATAGGATATATTGTGGGCAGAGATGATAGTGCCAAGGGATTTAGTGTACAGTGAGAAAAGGAGGGGACCAAGTACAGATCCCTGTGGGACCCCAGTCCCACACGCACACGCACATGCACACGCGCGCGCGCGCGCACACACACACACACACACACACACACACACACACACACACACACACACACACACACACACACACACACACACACACACACACACACAAGGAACCTGTGGTTTGGGTGTTTGGGTGCATCATTCATTCACCACACAACACCATCTATGAACACAAGTCTAGACTGCATTCTGCAAGAAGACCCATATTGGCGGGACTTGAAAAAGCGCTACTTTCACATCAAGAGCACAACCATGTCCTGTCACTGAATGTATGAGCGAATAGGGGAAGGGGATCAATGTCAAGGTGATTCCTTGTTCGATCCGGCAAAACCTCATATGTGTCTCAAAGAATATGATTATTACAATCAGAACCATAAGATTGTATGTCTGAGTAAGAACTAAAATATACAAAGGTCTACTCCTACCTGTATCAGTAATTCTTTATACTGTAACCAAACTGTATAGCTGACCAAAAGGAAAACACAAAACTGTTGCTTTTGATCAACCAAAATAATAATTCAATTCATTTGAACAATCAAGATTTAAAAGTACAAATGAAAATGTTCAATCTCCGATTTCTTAAGTCCCGCAACGTAAAGATCCTTTCAATGTCTCAAATGAGTCAAGAATTCAAAAATGTCATCCCAAAATCAATCCAAAAGTAATCAAACCAAAATGATCGGTGGTTGTAGTAATCATCGACTGTGGCTCAAGAGGTAGAGCAGGTCGTCCAATGATCCATGGGTCGGCGGTTCGAATCCCGGCTCCTCCTGTCTACATGTCGAAGTGTCCTTGGGCAAGACACCGAACCCCAAATTGCTCCCGATGTGCTGGTTGTCATCTGCATTATACTTCACCATATATTGTGCTGTGATCATGTCATATATGTCCATGAACTGTTGCTGTTCATGATTCAAAAGCATGTGTTTCAAGCTTGTGGATCTGCTACATTTGATGCTTCTGTGTGACACTGTAGTGTGACCAACTAGGGCGTTCATTTACGAAAAAACATAAAAATGCTAAAACATGGAGAGAAGAGGTTTCTGGCTGACCGCAACAAGCTACAAAAAGAAAATGTACTTCATTGCAGTACTCAAGTTCAAGTAAATATGCTGGACAGTGGACAGTGTCAGTCTGTGATCCTGCTGCCAACAGAGAATCATTACACAGCACTTCATTCATAGTGGCTGATAGAAACGGCCATTGATGTTTATACCAAAGATGTTTGAAAATACATCACTCAGCTTCAGGCAATGTTCACTATTACCGGAGTACAACCAAGCATGAAATAGGTCTTAATTAATATATAGTCCCTGTCATTTCAGTGTGAAATGTGAAATGGAGTGAAAGGAAATGACATTAATGCGTGCAGAACTGAAAGTCTCACTGCTTTGAGTTAAATTACAGGGTTCCTTGAGAGGGGGTTCCAAATGGTCCTTTTTACAGCAGTCGTCTGCACCCCAGGGTTCTTAAGGGACTTTCCAGGGGGTTGTAAGTATGATAATTTCGTCAACAAATAAAAACTAGACGAAGATGTTATGGAGGGACTAGTGGAAAAGAGATCCAGTAGAACTAAAATAAGTCATTTTATGTTTGGTTGCTACAAATAAAGTAAAGTAAAGCTCACAACGCGTGGCACTGCGATGCGTTTCAGCATGCAACCAAGCTAGTGTAAAATTGTCATTAGGACAAGGCCTGCCAAAATAATATATGGTCGACTAAAATCTCATGGCATTTAGTCGACTAAAACTAGGCTAAAACTAAAACATTTCAGATGACTAAAGTAGCCTATGGCTAAAACTTTTTTTATTTTATTCAAAAAGACTATAAAAAGACTAAAGCTAAATCAAACTTTGCTGTCGACATCAACCGTTTCTTTCTGTCCACCGCTGCATGCAATTCCACAGAGATATCCTCGGCTCATGTTGGAGAACGGCCAACCCCACGTAGTCCCTCTGCCTCTGGCCTCTGCTGCCAAGTCCCTCCAGAGCAGATCACATTCTGTTTGTTTTGTTTTGTGGAGGTCGTAAAGCAAAACAGACTGATGTAGGTCGCACTTCCATCGCACAGTACTGTCTGTGACATAATGAGTGATCATGTGACCTCAGTTCAACTCACAATGGTAAGTGGTGCATTTAGCACCTTTATGTAAGGTGTTTTACATTCATGGATTACATTCACACACACATTCATACACCGTTCATTTTGAACGCAATTTTGATTTAGTTTTAGTCATATTTTAATCATCTGAAATGTTTTAGTGTAGTTTTAGTCAAGTTGATTTTGTGCACAAAACCTGGCTTTTGGCAGGTGTTGAAGGCTGGTTTTACACTTGGTTGCATGCTGAAAATAGCAGATCTGCTATTTTCAGAGCGCAACACCCGAGTGCAACCAAACATAAACTGGATCTCCAAATATGTGTGTTTGTTTGTTGACGAAATTGTGAACATATTTAGACTTTGTTTTAGTCATCATAGCTTAGTTTTTATTCAGTTTTTATTTCGTTTTCATCAGTGAAAATAGACTAAATTTACACTGCACCGACGGCAGAGGAAACCAAGCAAGGCACCAACCTGCTCATCAGGAGCAGTGAGGGGTTCAGTGTCTTGCTCAAGGACACTTTGACACGCGGCGTCGCTGCCGCAGGAGGAGCTACCATGGAATCAAACTGGGAACCTTCCAATTCCAAGACAGCATGCAGGTCTTAAAAAACATGATTTGTTGTATGGTTGTACAACAAATCAGGTCTGCCGTTCTAGCAGAAATGAAAAGGCATTCTCCCTTTAACCTCAAACAGCTTTTTGTGTGTGTGCGTAAGCATCTTTGCATGCACACTTGTATGTGTGTACACTGTACAGTATGTGCACTTACACATTGAGCATTCTGTGTACGTGTATAAGTGTGCATCTCTGTATTCAAGCTATATCGTTCATGTTTATGTGTAGGCCTACAGTATTATGTCAGATCGAGGCAGAGAGAGAGAGAGAGTTTTTGATTGATTGAAGAATTTATTAACAGTTTGCAGAATTACAGTACATTTCAGGCACAAACTCAATACAAAGGCTGTTAACTGTGAGTGGACGACCCAATTAAGCATTACACTTGTTTCCAACAGGGTCCACCATGTTCAAATCATCAAAACATTTAGAGACGTACAAATAGACACTTCTATAGACAGAACAGGAATTCATCATAAAGGAGGTAAAAAGGGAAAAGAAACATATACAGTGAGGGGGAAAAAAGGGGTGGGCGGTGGGGGGGATTCACGTTCAGCTCCGTTAATTTGTTTGTTTTCCTTGGAGGAGCTGCGTTGGGTCCCCAAGTCGGCTCCGTGGCCGTACCTTGAGTTGGCTGTGTGGCCGTGACCGTCTCTTTTGTTGTCCTTGCGTTGGGTCCCCAAGTTGGCTCAGTGGCCATACCTTGAGTTGGCTGTGTGGCCGCGACCGTCTCTAGTGTTGTCCTTGCGTTCGTGTTTGAGGGATTCCGATTTTACAGGGGCCAGTTTCGAATTGCAGCCGACCGTAGGTGCCCTTTGAGAGCGGTTTTGAAAGAGTCAAGGGATTCGCATGTCTTAATGACAGTTGGTAGGGCGTTCCACATTTTAGTGGCATAGGAGCGAAAAGAATTTAGTCCCTTGTTTGTGCCGAATCTGGGTTGTACATGGTTCGTTGCACTCCCTCTGGTGTTGTGGGTGTGGACTTCGTTAACATTAAGGAAGTATCTAGACAGGTACATGGGTATCTTGGTGGTGTATCGAATCTTGTGGACCAGACCCATTGCAAGATGCTGTACTCTGTCGTCGACCCTAAGCCATTCCAGCCTGTCGAAGTGGGCAGGGGTGAGGTGGGTTCGGGGGGCTAGATCAAGTAGGAGCCTGACCAGTTTGTTTTGGGAAGTCTGGAGCCTGGTTTTAAGGGCCTTTGAGGTGCTGTGGTACCAGGAGGTGCATGCATAGTCAAAGAAACCCTGTACAAGGGCTCCTGTTAAGGTCTTCAAGGTGTTTTTGTTGACCAGTGAGGAGATCCTGTAGAGGAATCTTGTTCTATGGTTGACTTTTTTGATTACGTTGGTGGCCATTTTATCACCGGAAAGATTAGCCTCCAGGATGGAACCTAGGTAGGTAATTTCATCTTTACGTGTGATAACATTGTCACCCACTCTAACCAAGAAGCCATTTGCCTTGCTGAGATTACTAATAGAGCCAAAGAGAATGGATTCAGTTTTTCCCAGGTGTAAAGATAGTTTGTTATCAGCGAGCCAGGTGCAGATTCTACCGAGTTCAGAGCTGAGGGCATTTTCAACCTGCAGTTTGTCCCTGTCCGAGACCAGCAGTGCTGAGTCATCTGCGAACAGGAACAAGTTGCAGTCACAGGCTGAAGTCATGTCGTTTACATATATTAGGAACAGTAGAGGCCCTAGTATGCTTCCTTGTGGAACGCCACAGCTCACTGGGAGGGGGGGGGACAGTGTTCCGTTCACTTCCACCATCTGT
>NC_136790.1:33145421-33212921 GCF_951216825.1 Electrona antarctica | reverse complement strand
AGGCTTCAGTTTTGATACACACTCATCTCATTAATTGACTATTTTGCTGCTTGAATCGATATTTTACAAACATTAGTCAGAGGTCCTTAGGCCTATAAACAATGTTGTCTGCTATTCCTTCCTCATCTTCCACCATAAAACCTTTCACTCAGGAGTGGAAAGGAACTACGTACATTTGTCCAAGTACTTGTTTTTGTTTGTTTCTTTTTACCCCCTTTTCTCCCCGATTTAGTCGTAAATTGATTCCTCCTCAAACACATGCACTGTATGTGTGCTGTTGTATCCTACTGCTCACCTTCCAGTGAGGAGCCCCACCGGGAGGATGTAGACTAGAGCCTTCGTCCTACTCCTCCCGCTCAACACTCCCTGTGACGGGTGCCGCCCCAGCCCGGATGACGTGCAGCGACTGATAGCCGGGTGGGGAGGCCCACCACGTGGTTCTCAAACTGCACATGATTTTGGGGGGTCTCCAGATGACAGCAAATTGACAAGGACTTTTAAGGACCTTTTTAATACAGAAAATAATTATGTCAAATATGATTATTTTGGGGATCATGGCCTGAAAAAGTTGAGAACCAATGAATAAACGCTCGACAAAGCCAGATGTATCACGATGGATTCAAACTCCTATAGATTCCGTGGTGGGCACTTTACTGCTGGTTTTTATACTTTATACTCCACTTCTCCTCCATAAGTTGTGTTAATTATCATCAGATTCCCAATTACCGTCAGATATGCAGGCAGATTCCTAGAATTCTTGCATGGTCTTGGATATCATTTGATAATGATTACTTCAACAGGTTACACCAGTCTTTGTATACTTCTGAAAACCAAGCAAATGTGTTGGAATTTGATGATTTCTCTCACTTGAGTCAGCTCTGATTTAGTTAAACGATTAGAGCGACCTATCACTGTTGAATAACTGCCTACAACCACCGTCACATCCCAGAAGCCCCGGAACCTGACAGCTATTTGTCAGCATTCTACAAAAAAAAAGCTTTTTCCGAGAATTGCCTCTATTTTTAATTGAAATTATACAATGAAGCATTTGTAAATGGTACTTTACCCCAGGCGAAGATTTGACACAAGGATCCTCTTGATCATGCGTCACACTGGCAAATTAGCTTGTTAAATGTCAAACTTTTAGCTTTGGGAAGAGTCCCTCCTATCAATTATATATATCCGGATCAAATGATTTATTAAAGATAAACCCCAGGACAAAGGTCGACGGTTTAATTAGATCTTTTTATATGGGATAGAAATACTCCTCTCAAAAAGGACCCAAACCGGCGAACCCATTCCCCTACCCTTTACTGACTCTGGCAGCATCTCATCTCCCTCTCACCAAACATCACACCTGCCCAACTCTGTAATTGGAATATAAAATGTCACTAATTATTATCAAAGCATCAACATTTATTTGCGGTTTTCTTATCAAGTAGGCTCAGGCTGTACAACTCATGCCTCCAGGTCCCCAACAAACACTCAAATCAGGCTTCTGGCCAAACATAAGGCCTCAAACCGTAACCCTTTCTATGCACTAAAGAGGCAGTGCTACACATGCATGCATGCATGCAAGTATGCATATACTGTACAATATATCTTGATTGATTGATGTATTTATTCAGCTAGTGGCACTCCACGACGTGCACGCACGCACGCACGCACGCACGCACGCACGCACGCACGCACGCACGCACGCACGCACGCACGCATTTGTTGATACAAACAAATGCCAAGACACACTTGGATGGACCATTGCAGGGAGTCTTTCTGTGTCCCTGTTGGGATCTTCTCCATCTCTGTCCACTGTCCTGTCCCACCACCACCACTGTAGATCTGTTGGTCTACTTACTCTGAAGTTTATGTCACTGCGGAGACAAAGTAGTACCTCTGTGTGTTTATATACCTCCCTGTTCCACCAAAGAGCAGTCTGACTTGCGAGACTAGTTGGGCGTTGTCCTCTCTGCCCTCTCTTCTCCCTCCTTGCACCTCGTTGGGTATATCTGAAACCCTCAGAGCTGAGAGAGCACGTCTCATGGTCAGCTGAAAGGAAGTGGCACTAGAGCAGAGCGACCAGACGACCTCTCTCCTGCTAAGTGTTACTGTGCTGAAGGGCAAGTCATGTTCGGAGGCGACAAGTGTCGACTGACTGACACGTCGTGCTATGTGTGTGACTATGAACCCATTTTGGATGGAACGCATTAGCTTTTACAGTAACCACTTTTAACCATTATTTTAAACTTCAGCTGTTGAAATAGCAGATCTACAACCTCATATAGTGCGGCTACGAGCTTGTAGATCTGCTATTTTTGAAAAATCGTAAAAACGTGTGAAAATCTTTGAATATATATTCTTTCCCAGTGAACGCTTTTAACTCAAATCTTTGCTTCTGGGGGGGTCCCTGGAACAACATATTTTCAGATTGGGGTCCGGGGCCAATTTCGTATAATTCTGGGGGTCCTCTGGGGGGACATGAAATTGTTTGAGAACCACTGAAAACTGTCATGATTTAGAAGACATTTGTTGAATCAGTTCTCAGTTCTAAATGGGTTCAACTCCAGCATCTGTATTGTGGGGAAAGCTTTTCCAAAAGTTAGCAGATCGAAAATCTGTTCATGTCCAATTTTATTTTTTTTAAACTCTAAATAATCATATCGCAGAGATTTGAATTCATCATGACATTTTGGGCCCTTTTCGTTTGGCTTGACACCAAATCTCATCACAGCAAATTTCAGAGATCTTCAAGCTCACAGTGCGAGAGAGAGAAGAGCGCGGGAGAGAGGGAGAGGGAGAAGTCACAGATCTACAAGCTCACCATGTGAGAGAGAGAGGAGCGCAAGAGAGAGAGAGAGAGGGAGAAGTCACATATGACCGATTGGCAGATGGATGGTACTGCAGAGAGAGAGAAAGACAGAAAGAGAGAGAGACAGAGAGAGAGAGAGACAGAGAAGGAGATACTGACTGAGAATAGAATGAGTGAGAGAGGTGAGAATAAATAAAGAGAGAGAGAGAGAGAGAGAGAGAGAGGGAGAGAGAGTGAGAGAGAGGAGAGATGTTTAAGATGCCAGAGAGCAGTCTCATGACTGTGGTCTCTCACGCAGCCACGCACGCACGCACGCACGCATGCAGAGTGAAAGTGATCCAGGAGTAGGCAGTAGGGAACGGAACGGCAGTTTACAGAATGACCTCTGCTGGGTTCAGTGGGTCATGTTCTGGGAATCGCACCCTCGGCATGTTAGACTCTCAGCGAGTACATGGGAGGAGGGGGGAGGGGGGGGGGGGGGGGGTGAGACAGAGTGGTCGGGTTCACAGTAGTCTGGTCTGCTTGGAATGGCTAGACTAATATCACTGCATAAATATTAAGGTACTTGCAGACTGCAGCGATTTTTTTCCCGAAAAGCAACACAGTTTTCTGCCCCGAGGTGGGACGGACTTCCGCCCTCTAGTTTTAGACCTTGACGGTGGGGCCAACTTGAGCCACGAGAGACACCACAGAGCGAGCTGAAGCGAGCGAGTTGTCGTGTGAACGTTGCGAAGTTCGCTTGAGCAGACTCAGCCCCGTCCGAGTTACGACCCGATAGGCACAGAATAGTAAATCTCCGTCCCTCCTACAATGAACACAGGGGAACACACACATACACACACACGCGCGCGCGTGACCCGTCCCGGGCCGCCCGCGACCCGTCGCAAGACACACAGAAGCAATGTGTGTACTGCAGACGTTCGCTTCATCGTGGTCAGTACAGGAGAGTCCGTGTTTTTTTTTAGAGGTGGAATGGAGCAATGTAGAGACGTAGGCATCCAAAAGCATACAGCTGTGAGTCGCTGTGAGTGCATGTGATGTGAGGCAGTGTTGTTATGAGTCTTGGAGTGTCCAGCGGCCCGCAGCAAAATTCGGCAACGAATGATGGTGTAATTAACGCAACCACGCACATGCGCAGTAAAGCAACCACGCATGCGCAGTAAGGGTGTAACTGTGGGAAAATGCAAATAAACACAAATAAACAGCATTCAGTTTGTTCATTTGGAAAAAGTGCTTTGTGGTGCCCTGCCCTGTGGTGCCCTGCATAACATGATGGTCCATGTCTGTGTGCAAAATGCAGATAAACTGTGCAAATGAGGGGGAGCAGGGGGGCTAGGACAGAGATACACACACACACACACACACACACACACACACACACACACACACACACACACACACACACACACACACACAGACAGACAGACAGACAGACAGACAGACAGACAGACAGACAGACAGACAGACACACAGACAGACCTGTTGAGAGAGACCTACTTCAGAGGTGTGTGTGTGTGTGTGTGTGTGTGTGTGTGTGTGTGTGTGTGTGTGTGTGTGTGTGTGTGTGTGTGTGTGTGTGTGTGTGTGTGTGTGTGTGTGTGTGTGTGGGTTCACTATAGTTCACAGAAGACAGAACAACATCTCCTACTACGGTATGTCACAGTAGCTCTACGATGTCGCCACTGACGCCGGGCAGACACCCTGTATCACCAAAATACATTCCAAAATAGCAAGTATAAAAGTAGTTCAAATGATTGTGATGATGTATTTTATTATGCGGTGGACCCCTGAGTCCAGGGGGGGGGGGGGGGGGGCTCAGGGGCCCCTGCTTTGAGAACCACTGCGGGGCCCCTGCTTTGAGAACCACTGCGGGGCCCCTGCTTTGAGAACCACTGTGAGGCCCCTGCTTTGAGAACCACTGTGAGGCCCCTGCTTTGAGAACCACTGTGAGGCCCCTGCTTTGAGAACCACTGTGAGGCCCCTGCTTTGAGAACCACTGCGGGGCCCCTGCTTTGAGAACCACTGTGAGGCCCCTGCTTTGAGAACCACTGTGAGGCCCCTGCTTTGAGAACCACTGCGGAGCCCCTGCTTTGAGAACCACTGTGAGGCCCCTGCTTTGAGAACCACTGTGAGGCCCCTGCTTTGAGAACCACTGTGGGGCCCCTGCTTTGAGAACCACTGTGAGGCCCCTGCTTTGAGAACCACTGTGAGGCCCCTGCTTTGAGAACCACTGTGAGGCCCCTGCTTTGAGAACCACTGTGAGGCCCCTGCTTTGAGAACCACTGTGGGGCCCCTGCTTTGAGAACCACTGTGAGGCCCCTGCTTTGAGAACCACTGTGGGGCCCCTGCTTTGAGAACCACTGTGGGGCCCCTGCTTTGAGAACCACTGTGAGGCCCCTGCTTTGAGAACCACTGTGAGGCCCCTGCTTTGAGAACCACTGCGAGGCCCCTGCTTTGAGAACCACTGTGAGGCCCCTGCTTTGAGAACCACTGTGAGGCCCCTGCTTTGAGAACCACTGTGAGGCCCCTGCTTTGAGAACCACTGTGAGGCCCCTGCTTTGAGAACCACTGTGAGGCCCCTGCTTTGAGAACCACTGTGGGGCCCCTGCTTTGAGAACCACTGCCATACTTTGTCGCACAAGCACGTCATGCACAAGTTAGTCGAAAATATCTGATCTCCAAGCTCACGACGTGTCAGAATACAAAATCTACAAAACTCTCAAATAAAAGTAATGGAGTAAAAGCACAATATTTGGATCCGAGATGTGGTGGAGTAGAAGTAAAAGAAGAAATACTCAAGTAAGGTACAGAATATATAGATACCTCAAAATGATACCAATGTTCCACCACTGGGAACACAGGTTATTTTTTACCTCCAAGCAGTTCCTGGAGAGTAAAACGTTTTGGACATACAAGGGTTCCCACCCCGCTATATTTATATATAGGCCTATAGTGTAAGATATATGGCTGTCATGTTGCACAAGAAGGCTGAGAATAAAATCCTACTATGTCATAGTAGTAGCTACGATATGCACGTCTATATACGGAGCTGAGCGGAGCTGAGCCTTGCCTGTTCGCTCACTAGGCTGAAATCCCACTCTCTGCATGTCTCTCTCTCCGTCTATTTAAAGTTCTGCTGCTGCTGGCTAGCAGTGAGGTTTAGCTCACTGTGTAGAATGACAGCTTAGAATGCCAGGAGTCATGAGTTCGAATCTAGAGAGAGACACACTCATGCAACCGCTCCGCTAAAAGCCAGCGGTTTTCCCTTCCTTTTCTTTCTCTTGGGGCCCCTGTTCTTACATCAGACAAATGCGGAGCACCCACACGTGTACGTGTGCACATACAGTACACACTTGTTTTATTTTAATTTATTATTATTATTATTATTATTATTTTATTATTATTATTATTATTATTATTATTATTATTATTATTATTATTATTATTATTATTATTATTATTATTATTATTATTATTATTATTATTATTCTTTTCAGACATTTAAGATAAGCCAGTGGTTCTCAAAGTGGGTGCCATGGCACCCGAGGGTGCGCCGATGCCAGTCCAGGGGTGCCGCAGAATACGCCATGTTGTGTTATGATGCCTTGTGAGCTTGTACATCTCCTATTTTTGGAGAATGTTCCCCTCCAGAATAGGGATGCTGGGGTTCAAGTGGTTAAATGTCAAGTATGAAGTTATTTCCAATCTGTCAAAATGGAACCTACTATTCTCTCAAGTTTTTCTCGTGACACATTATAGGCCTACTGCATCTTCGGGGAAAAGATTGACATACTGTATGTAGGCCTACGTATATGACATAAATGTCAGGTTCTACTGTATAAATTAACAATGTAGGCCTAATTCAGGGGTGCCTTGGATGAAAATGTTGGGCTGACCTGAGGCAAAATGGTTTGAGAACCACTGAGATAAGCACTTCATTATCCCATTACTATAAATTCTTGAATGACAAATAGCGAACAAAAGTATCACATTAAGAACGTAATATACCTACAAGCAGACAGTGGATGAAACCAATTAAGTCAACAAGATTTTGTTCAACGTGTTTAAAATGTGGGGTTATATACCTCCAAACCGGACGAGGCCTCCCGTGATGTCTGCCCTGTTAGCTCTGTCTGCCCACGGACAGACACCAAGATCAGGAAGCCCACATTTAGCTCACTGAGTAGAATGACAGCTCAGACGCCTGCCTGGGACAGCAGCACCAGTCATGAGTTTGAATCCAGAGACACACACACACAACACAACCAGTGTTGATTTTGACAGTCATATTTTTTAGTTTTAGTCATATTTTAGTCATCTGAAGAGTTTGAGTTGACTAGTTTTAGTTGACTAAATATCATGAATGAATGGTAGCCTGTACAGTAGCTTTGTATCTTGGCTTCCATTGAACATGAATGGTAGCCTGCATCTTTGTATCTTTATGTCGCTGGCTTCCATTGAACATGAATGGTAGCCTGTATCTATGTATCTTCACGTTGGCTTCCATTGAACATGAATGGTAGCCTGCATCTTTGTATCTTTATGTCGCTGGCTTCCATTGAACATGAATGGTAGCCTGCATCTTTGTATCTTTATGTCGCTGGCTTCCATTGAACATGAATGGTAGCCTGTATCTATGTATCTTCACGTTGTTGGCTTCCATTAAACATGAATGGTAGCCTGTAGCTTTGTATGTAGTGTGAACACAGCGTTAGACTCTAGTCTAAACCAAATCTCTATTTAATTATATATACTATGTAGAATGAATGCATGACGCACTCATATGAAACATTTCATGTTTCCTCTTTCCCTCTATTCTCTCGCTCTGTTTTCCCCTACTCTCTACCTCTTTCCTACTCTCTTTCCATATTCCCTCTCTTTCACTGAACTCTCTCTGATACAGTATAGTACTAGTAGTGTATACTACGTGGCAGACTGTACACACATGGCTCACTGGAATGTTGTTTGGGGGAGGAAAAAAAAGTTGGGGAGATTTCCAGGAGTGTGTTCCTAGGATTTAACTTTTAAACACACGCACGCACGCACGCACGCACGCACGCACGCACGCACGCACGCACGCACGCAGGAAAATGCGTCGGAGCAAAGCACTAGATGACAGAGACTGTAGGGATGTTGGTCATGTCCTACAAGAGCTATCATCCTCCCATCCAGTGGTGGAAAGAAACTAAAGTACTCTATACTAAAGTACTAGTACTAAAGTATACTACGTATTATTTTGAGGTACTTTTACTTTACTTGTATATATCCATTACTTTATACTTCTACTCCACTCCATCCCAGAGACAAATGTTGTTCTTTTTACTCGACTACAATTATCTTAAAACTTTATTTATGAGTTACTTTGTAGATTTAGATTATTATTACAAAACATTTTTTTATACTGCTATTTGAAAACAACATATTTACAAGCTCAAAACATGTCACATTGGGGCTCGTTGTGAGCAAACAAGTTTGACCAATGTTCACTGAATGCCAATGCATTGGTATTAAAGTTTGAATACAGGCCTTTTACTTTGAACAGAGTTTTTCTACATTGAGGTATTGGTAAAAGGTAAGTGGGAAAGCATCTGTGTCATGTTTTAGATTTATGTGTTGGCTATTCAACGATAGCAGATGTACAAGCTCACAGCGTGTCACTTCGTGCCGCTCTGCAAGTCTTTTTTTTTTTTTTGAAAAATCTTGAGTGTGAGAACTACTGATTCAGAAGGCATTCATATAGAACTACTGATTCAGAAGGCATTCATAGAACTACTGATTCAGAAGGCATTCATATAGAACTACTGATTCAGAAGGCATTCATAGAACTACTGATTCAGAAGGCATTCATATAGAACTACTGATTCAGAAGGCATTCATAGAACTACTGATTCAGAAGGCATTCATAGAACTACTGATTCAGAAGGCTAGAACTACTGATTCAGAAGGCATTCATAGAACTACTGATTCAGAAGGCATTCATAGAACTACTGATTCAGAAGGCATTCATAGAACTACTGATTCAGAAGGCATTCATAGAACTACTGATTCAGAAGGCATTCATAGAACTACTGATTCAGAAGGCATTCATAGAACTACTGATTCAGAAGGCATTCATATAGAACTACTGATTCAGAAGGCATTCATAGAACTACTGATTCAGAAGGCATTCATAGAACTACTGATTCAGAAGGCTAGAACTACTGATTCAGAAGGCATTCATAGAACTACTGATTCAGAAGGCATTCATAGAACTACTGATTCAGAAGGCATTCATAGAACTACTGATTCAGAAGGCATTCATATAGAACTACTGATTCAGAAGGCATTCATAGAACTACTGATTCAGAAGGCATTCATAGAACTACTGATTCAGAAGGCATTCATAGAACTACTGATTCAGAAGGCATTCATAGAACTACTGATTCAGAAGGCATTCATAGAACTACTGATTCAGAAGGCATTCATATAGAACTACTGATTCAGAAGGCATTCATAGAACTACTGATTCAGAAGGCATCCATAGAACTACTGATTCAGAAGGCATTCATAGAACTACTGATTCAGAAGGCATTCATAGAACTACTGATTCAGAAGGCATTCATAGAACTACTGATTCAGAAGGCATTCATAGAACTACTGATTCAGAAGGCATTCATAGAATCGGCCTCAGGTCTGAATTAATGAAGTCAGTGGTTTTCAACCCCTTTCATAATCAAGGTCCTTTATTTATTCTGCCGCCACACGGACCACCATGATGAGATGTAGCCTCTCAGACCCACCCAATTCATATTTTGCTGTCATTAGATAAGATTTTGTCCAATTCGATGCATGTATTGATGTTGGTACCATAGAAGAGATAACAAACATTGATCAAAATAACACATATTCTAATCATTCTCTAATTGTGTAGACTTCTTGTCAATGAAGCAGTGCAGATGTTTAACAATAATTTAACTCTCGAGAGCCTAAAATGAACCATTTGGTTTCATTTTACGCCCTCAAGACTTAGACTAAAGATCTAATAAGTGTCCATTTGGTTGCCAACTCTCCATTTAGCCACCTGGAACCCCCTAAACTGCCTAAAGGACCACTGGAGGTCCCCGGACCACTGGTTGAAAACAACTGCCCTAAAGGAGCACTGGTGGTCCCTGGACCACTGGTTGAGAAGCAGTAAATAATGGGCATACTGCTTCCACCACATGTCACATGTGACAGGATCATCTGGCCAGGAAATGTCTTCCTCTGTGTCTTTACATTTCCTCCATATAGGAGGCTGATGACAATTTACAATTCACAGAATGCAGTATATGATGTCCATGTGTGACGATCACATCCACATAGTGTTGGGATATTCTGATGGAAAATCAACCCCAAATAGGCTCAACTTAATTTCATTCTTAAATACTTCAACAGGGAATCCTCAAAGTTAGGGGTGCTGCCAAGTCTTTGTGTTATAGGATTGTGATGTACAGTATAACCACTTGAATCCGCGATTTGCGGCAAAGAGGTTTGGTTTAGAGCAGACGTGAGAACAGAGATAAAGGTCACGTTTTGAATGTATTGAGGGTCAAATGTCTGAACATATGCATTAACGTGAATCCAAAATAGCAATAGAAAACATATGTAAACAAACAAACAAACAAACAAGAAACAAAATAATTCATACAACACTGATGATAGTGTCTATGAAGCTATTAAATCTATGAGAAAGTTTTAATATGCAACACAATTTTATACAATGTGATATAGTGGGGCTCCCTGCTTCATCTCAGGGCTCTATACTGTAGTTGGTCCCCTCCACACACTGTGTGCTTTGGAGAAAGGTTCTGAAATATAACAGTAAATCTCAAACATTAGAATTTTCCAATGAACCAAATGGACCCGCACGGGTCCATTTGGTTCCATTTGTACACTCCATTTGTACAATGCCTTTGGTACACTCCATTTGTACACCCAAAAGAGACAAAATATTTATAGGGATTATGCTTTGGAAAATACCGTAAGTTACTTCCTTCTCTCTCCAAACATCAGATCAGTGCTAACGTCTGTCTGTCTGTCTGTCTGTCTGTCTGTCTGTCTGTCTGTCTGTCTGTCTGCCTGCCTGCCTGCCTGCCTGTCTGTCTGTCTGTCTGCCTGCCTGCCTGCCTGCCTGCCTGCCTGCCTGCCTGCCTGCCTGCCTGCCTGCCTGCCTGCCTGCCTGCCTGTCTGTCTGCCTGTCTGTCTGATGTGATGGGGACTTTCCACAAACAAACGCATGGCGTATAAACAGGATAAAAGACGCTCATCAGAGCTAAACAGACAGGATGAAAACGGGAACTTGTGTCTCCTAATAGGATTATTTTTCTAGCAGATCCTTCTCCTTTCAACAGCTGTTATGTGAACTGAAGTGAACCCCCCTGATTAATACATACATAGAAAGATCATTGTACAAAGACGTGCATGTACGAGAGAGAGAGAGAGAGAGAGAGAGAGAGAGAGAGAGAGAGAGAGAGGGAGTAAAGTGAGTGAGACATAAAATGAGAAAGACACATCACAGGCTACAAAGGCAATCAGAAGGATTCAAACCTGTGACATGAGGATTACATGACAGGGTGTTGTCTCACACACACACACAGCATGTGCATGTTTGTGTGCATGTGCAGTCTGTGCACTGTATGAGAGAGCCGATGTGTGTGAGTGTGTGGCTGTGTGCGTGTGCATGTGTGTGTGTGTGCGCGTGTGAGTGAGTGAGTGAGTGACGGAGAGAGAAAGCACACTAGTTATTCACTTTGCAGTGTGTGTGTGTGTGTGTGTGTGTGTGTGTGTGTGTGTGTGTGTGTGTGTGTGTGTGTGTGTGTGTGTGTGTGTGTGTGCGTGCGTGACGTGCATGCGTGCGTGCGTGTGGTACTGTGGTACTTGTATTACTATACTTGTGAGGACCAAGTGTAAAGTGTAAAATAATGTGTGAAATAGACATTTTGGGGATAAATTCTCAAAAGAGAAGTGGTTGTTTCATGAATTAAAAACATAGAGTTAGATTCATTACATTTAGGAAACTATTTAGTGGTTAGATTTAGGGGTTAGGGTTACAGTTAGAGTACTGATTGATTGAATCAGTGTTGAGGTCGTCGACTAAAACTATGATGAAACATGTTCGTCGACTACCTTTCTTCATTGGCAAAAACAAAATAAAAGCTAAATGAAAATTAAGCTATGATGACTAGTTATTTTCAGCATGCAACCAAGTGTAAAATCATTATTACGATGCCACCGGTGGATCAGGGGTAGAGTGGCCAGATGGGAACAACAAGTTTCCCAGTTCGAACCCGGGCTCCCCCAGAGTTAGTGTCGAAGTGTGCTTGAGCAAGACTCTGAACCCCTAATTGCTCCCGATGAGCAGGTTGGTGCCTTGCATGGTTTCCCCTGGCATTGGTTAATGCTGTGTGCGTGAATGTAATGCACAAGCTATGTAAAGCGCCTTGGATAAAAGGGGCTATATACTGTAAATGCACCAATTACCATCAAGACAAGGCCTGCCAAAATCTCATGATATGTATCTATATAAAACTAGAATAAAACTAAAACATTTCATATGACTAAAACTAAGGAATGGAATTTTCTTCAAAAACTATGGCGAAACTGAATAAAAATTTGCTGTCAAAACTAATTCTTAAAATCACCGACCTTAACTGACAACAATGTCCTCACAATAGTGTGTGCGTGTGCGTGTGTGTGTGTGCGTGTGTGTGTGTGTGTGTGAGAGAGTGTGTTGCCTTAGTGTCTCCAGCAGCGTGTTAAATCCCTGTAGTAACATCCTGTGGTACACAGGCACAGATCAGCTGATACAGCACGCTGAGAGGCGGCCATGTTTGTTCTGCCGACCCGGCTCGCACTGATGGCATCATAATCCAGGGACAGGAAGCAGGAGAAGAAAGGAACCACTCTGACGGAAACACACGCACGCACGCACACACACACACACACACACACACACACACCACACACACACACACACACACACACACACACACGCACACACGCACGCACGCACGCACGCACACAAGCACGGGCGCGCACACACACCTCTTCAGTTGTTGCTGACCTAAAACAGCCCCATACGTAAATATGTGAGGCTGCAGCTATTGTCTCTTACTGAGAAGACATGATGTACTTTACATGTGAGGAAGTTGACATGGGTTCACTTCACATCAGTGACCTTATGTAGTATTTGCATCAAAATGTACAAAATGTACATAAAAAGTACCCACAGTAGAAAGTACTCATACACGTGCACGCACTGACTCTCCATGATTGACTTGAGTGACCATGACAATTGTTTTACATCAACATACCAGTACAGTCTAGTGTTGGTCACTGGGAGCTGACCAGTACAACCACAGTCTACTACTGTTGGTCACTGGGAGCTGACCAGTACAACCACAGTCTACTATACTGTTGGTCACTGGGAGCTGACCACAACTGCTGTGTTCTTCTGTTGGACATACAGTGAACTAGCATTGATGTGATGACCCTGGTAATTCATCACATCGCCCCAGCTGAGCTGATACCAAGCCAAGTCGCTGAACTGGTCACAGTCACTGGTCAAGTCACAGTCTGGACTGAGTTACCACCAGTGCATTTCTGCATGCTTAAAAGGGCAAGGTTCATGTCTAAGGTTTAGGTTTTAGTGTGCACATCACCAAAAACAGCACACATAAACGATACAAAACGTAGCGTTGCTGTCGGGCAGAAACCTCTATATTCTACTCATAAATCAATGCCCTACTTGATCATACTACACTAACTACAGCATCACACAAAGGCATCAAGCTCAAAATGTGGCACGAAGTAACACATTTTGAGCTTGTAGATCTGCTACTTCTGCTGGTTTCGAATTTGAATCTAGAAAAGTAACAGTTTTGGACCCATGAGTTTTCCTGCACCCGACAGAGACGTCTTTATGCTAAATGATCTTCTCCCTCATGTAGAATACGTTTATACTTTCTCCTCGCGTGGATTATATACAGTACAGTATGTGAGCTCTATGTTTACCTCTCCTTGTTGCACCAACTGTGCACATGATGCACTAGAGCAGAATGAAGCAGCAGTAGAGACAACGCACGCACACAAGCACAGGCGCGCACACACACCTCTTCAGTTGGGGCTGACCTAAAACAGCCCCATACGTAAATATGTGAGGCTGCAGCTATTGTCTCTTACTGAGAAGACATGATGTACTTTACATGTGAGGAAGTTGACATGGGTTCACTTCACATCAGTGACCTTATGTAGTATTTGCATCAAAATGTACAAAATGTACATACAAAGTACCCACAGTAGAAAGTACTCATTATGCCCCGAATGTCCCGTTTCAAGTTTTCTAAATGTAGAAGATATTTATAAAATAGCAGATCTACACGCTATTTTCAAATGGCTGAAATTAAGTGGCTAATGTATGTTTTGTAATAATAATAATCTAAATCTACAAAGTAAATAGAAACTAAAGTTTTCAAATAAATGTAGTGGAGTAGGGTTGTCCCGATCCGATCACGTGATCGGAAATCGGGGCCGATCACGTCATTTTCAAATGATCGGAATCGGGTGTCAATATACAGTAGTAGTATCAATATTATATCCATAACATGATATTAGACTGGATATTGTCTGTGATTTTGGATATTGTACTATTGTGACATGGCATAAGTGTTCTATAAAAATATAAATATTGGATCGGGACAAATCGGTATCGATACTCAAAATCAAATGATCAGAATCGGATGGGGAGCAAAACAATGTGATCGGGACATCCCTATATAGTGGAGTAAAAGTACAATATTTGGATCCAAAAAGTAATCCAAGAAGTAAGTAAAGTAAAGTAAGAGTACCTCAAAATGTTACTTAAATACAGTACCTGAGTAAAAGTACTTACTGTGCACCACTGCGGACAGACGGACGGACGGACGGACACACGCACGCACGCACGCACTGACTCTCCATGATTTACTTGAGTGACCATGACAATTGTTTTACATCAACATACCAGTACAGTCTAGTGAGTCTACTGTTGGTCACTGGGAGCTGACCAGTACAACCACAGTCTACTATTGTTGGTCACTGGGAGCTGACCAGTACAACCACAGTCTACTACTGTTGGTCACTGGGAGCTGACCAGTACAACCACAGTCTACTACTGTTGGTCACTGGGAGCTCAGTGACCTTATGTAGTATTTGCATCAAACTGTACAAAATGTACATAAAAAGTACCCACAGTAGAAAGTACTCATTATTCCCCGAATGTCCCGTTTCAAGTTTTCTAAATGTATAAAATATTTATAAAATAGCAGATCTACAAGCTATTTTCAAAAAGTACAATAATTGGATCCAAGAAGTAAGTAGAAGTACGCACGCACGCACACAAGCACAGGCGCGCACACACACCTCTTCAGTTGGGGCTGACCTAAAACAGCCCCATACATAAATATGTGAGGCTGCAGCTATTGTCTCTTACTGAGAAGACATGATGTACTTTACATGTGAGGAAGTTGACATGGGTTCACTTCACATCAGTGACCTTATGTAGTATTTGCATCAAAATCTACAAAATCTACATACAAAGTACCCACAGTAGAAAGTACTCATTATGCCCCGAATGTCCCGTTTCAAGTTTTCTAAATGTATAAAATATTTATAAAATAGCAGATCTATAAGCTATTTTCAAAAAGTACAATATTTGGATCCAAGAAGTAAGTAGAAGTAAAAGTGTTGGAAATTGGGAGCTGACCAGTACAACGTTAAAGGTTACTTTAGTAACCACGGTTGTATATATAAATTGAACGAAATACCTTTCGTTTATGGGTAGGTTTCCTTCAAAACCTAGCTGCAGAACATTATTTTATGTACTCCCAGGACAGAAAATTCTAGAATTTTCGCTGTCCTGGGCTCTAAGGGTGACGTAGGAAGCCACGCCTATCCCGTATAGATACCTGCGTGGCTACGTCAGCCCTCATTCGGAACTTTTCTTCTGCTTTAGAGAACAGAAGGGCGTTCCACGAAAGGTATTTCGTTCAATTTATATATACAACCGTGGTTACTAAAGTAACCTTTAACGTTGTATTATATAGAAATTTCACGAAATACCTTTCGTTTATGGGACTTTATGAACTCCCGTGACCTGAACTTCCAGTGGGTCCCAGGTAAACCTTTTGGGAGGGGCTCGGACCCTTTTGGGTCCAGAACCTAGTCCTTGTGGAGAGCAGGAGGCAGCGCTATGCTGCCCTGATGCTTTACTGAGCAGCGGCCCCCAAGACCGCGTGCGCTAGCGAAGGCGCTGCCACATCTAGGTTATAGTATGTGGCGAAAGTCGAGGGTGTAGACCAGCTTGCTGCTGTGCAGACTTCCTGAATGGAGACACCCTTGTAGAGTGCCCAGGAAGCTGCCACACCTCTTGTGGAGTGGGCCCTCAGGGCTTGAGGGGAATCCACGCCTTGGCTAGTGTAGGCCAGACGGATGGCTTCCACTATCCAGTTAGAGATAGTGACCTTCGTGACGGGCTTTCCTTTGGTCCTGGCACCCCAGGACACAAAGAGTTGGCTTCCTTGTCTGAAGGGAGCCAGTCTATCCGCGTATATGCGTAAAGCTCTGACTGGGCAGAGGCAATTAAGCCTGCTGTCTTCGTCAGAGGAGAACGGCGGGGGATGGAAAGCCTGTAGGTTCACTGGCACACACACTGAGAGAGCATTTTTGGGAATGAAGGCGGGGTTTGCCTTTAGGGTGACCTTGGTCGACCCCTCATCGAACCTCATGCAGTCTGGAGAGATCGAGAGCGCATGTAGGTCGCTGACCCTTTTTGCTGTCGTGAGTGCGATCAGGAGAGCCACCTTCAGGGTTAGGAGCTTGAGGCTCACGGTTTGTAGTGGTTCAAAGGGTGCTGTAGCCAGAGCCTTTAGAACCAGGGACAAATCCCACGAGGGAACGAGGGATCTGCATGTCCTATGTTCCCTGCGTACACCCTTCATGAATTGTTTTACCAGCGGGTGCTTCCACACCGTCTGGTTATCAAAGCCTGGGTGGCAGGCGGAGATTGCCGCCAAATGGACCTTGACTGAGGAGAGGCCTAGGCCGCTGTCTAGGAGCTCCTGCAGGAATGACAGGACGTCGATCACTGAGGCCTGGTAGGGGACTGTTTGGTCTGGTCTTCGTGAGCACCAATGCTCGAAGACGCGCCAGGCTGTGTCGTAACGGTCCCTTGTTGACTGGGCTCTGCCTTTCTGAATCGTTTCGATTACGTTCGGAGGTAGACCCACGGCAGTCAACATCACCCTTTGACGGGCCAGACCCATAGGTCTAGGTCCTGGGGGTGAGGGTGGAAGATCTCCCCCCTCGCTTGAGAGAGGAGATCCGCTCGAAGGGGAATTCTCCACGGCTGGTCGTAGAGGAGAGGGGTTATTTCCGACCTCCAGACCCCCCACGACGGGGCTATTAGGAGCACCTTCAGACCCTGAGTCCTCACTCTGTCCAGAGTGGGGCTGATGAGGGATAGCGGGGGAAAGGCGTAGAGAAGGGTTTTGGGCCATTGGTGTGACAGAGCGTCTAGCCCCAACGTTGATGGTCCCCTGATTGCGAAGAAGAGGGGACACTTCGTGTTCTCCTCTGTGGCAAAGAGATCCACCTTGGATTTCCCAAACCTGCTCCAGACCTGGGCCACTGCATGAGGGTGTAGTGACCAGTCTGAGTAGCGGAGAGGTCCTCTGGACAGCAGGTCTGCCCCTGTGTTCAGAAGACCTGGGACGTGACACGCTACTATTGAGAGGACGCGTGTGTTGCACCACAGGATCAGTTTCTGAGCCAGTTGATGAAGACGAGGGGACCTGAGTCCACCTTGTCTGTTGATGTAGCACATGGCCGTGGTGTTGTCTGTCCTGACTAGGACATGGCAACCCAGGATGCGCTGCTCGAAGTGTTTCAGGGCGAGGAAGACTGCCATGAGCTCTAAGTAATTTATGTGAAGGGCACGTAGTGGCCCCAACCATAAACCTCTGGCTGTGAGTCCTTCCATCGTGGCTCCCCAGCCTGTCATGCTGGCGTCTGTAGTGATGACTTTCCTGATCAGAGGCTTTCCCATGGGGACGCCCTCTGAGAGGGTTTTCCTGTCTGACCACCATTGAAGGGCTAGTATGCATTGTGATGTTACTGTTACCTTCTGGTGCCGACGGTGCATTGGTACATGTAGAGAGCCTATCCATCGTTGGAAAGGTCTCATATGTAGCCTTGCTAGGCGGATTAAATAGACCGCAGAGGCCATTAACCCCGCCATCCGGAGGCATGCATGAAAAGGAATCGAGCGTCCCCTTTTGAATGACGCCACGCACTGCAGTGTTGCGTCTATTCTCTCTTGGCTCAGGCGGGCCGTGTAAGAGATTGAGTTCAGTGTTATGCCTATAAAGTCTATTGACTGTGTTGGCATAAGCATGCTCTTCTCGTGGTTTATTATAAACCCAAGCGAGTCGAGGTGGCTGAGCACACGATGTGTGTGCGACAGTGCTTCTCGTGGAGAGTCTGCAAGTAGGATCCAGTTGTCTACGTATGTAGCGAGACGGATCCCTTGCTGTCGGAGCGGAGCAATAGCTGCCGCGGTGCACTTTATGAAGACTCTGGGACTCAGTGACATTCCGAAGGGAAGGACTGTGTACTCGTACACTTTTCCTCTGAACCCGAAGCGCAGAAATTTTCTGTGCGGCGGGTAAATCGGAATGTGGAAATATGCGTCTTGCAGGTCTATTGACGTAAACCAGTCCCCTTCGCGAATTAGGCGTAGGAGGACTGGTGGAGTAAGCATTTTGAATCGCAGCTTTTTTAATGCCCTCAGGTCTAGAATGGGACGGAGTCCGCCCCCCTTTTTCTTTACCAAGAAATAGCGGGAGTAAAAACCGTTCATTGATTGGTCGAGGGCCACCTCTGTGATGGCGCCTTTCTGCATTAATGAATTGATTTCCTCTTGCAGAATGGCGGCCTTTTGCCCGCTCGCTTCTGAGAAAATAATTTTCCTGGAAGTGGGCGGTTTCGAGGCGAACTGTAGCCTGTATCCTGTCTGAATTGTACGGATTATCCACGGGGAAGCCCCGGATATCCGCCATTGTGACAGATGACGTGACAAAGGGTTCCCTGCGCTTGTCAGCGTGGTGCATGGCCTGCCTAGGGGAAGACTTACTTTGTGTGAAATGTCTCCCTCTAGTGAATTTTTTCGGTATTGAGTTTGGAAAAAATTGGCGTGGAGTTTTTGGCCTGTGACAGCTTTGTGTGGGTTATCTTTCCCACTGGGCCTATGCCCTTCAGAGTTGGTTTTATTGTTTTTTGTGTTTTTTGTTTTTTTGTTTTCTTTATTGAACAACGTGGAAAAACATACACATGTGAATTGCACATAACAATTTTCGGGGTCTGTACAACGGTGCTCACAGCACTGTGTACAGGCCCCCTTAAGCGCTTCAGCGCAGGCTCTGAGGTGAGATCTGTGATCCCCACCTCTGGCCTTGAACTCTGAGTGTGGTGGGGAAGATGACCCGGCCCGGGCAGGTCATTTGCGCTTCCCCTGGCCTCGGCCTCTGGGAGCGCTCCTGGCCTTGTAGGGCGGCGGAGAGGTGCGGCGGTCTGCTCTGCCTCGGCCTGCAGGCTGTCGCTGTCTATCTCCGCTCCGGTCCTGGGACCTGGGTTTGTCATCGGTCTTGGCCTTCCAGGGTGCCTTCTTAGCCTTGGGGCGGCCTACCGGGGCGGCCTGGTTGGCCAGCGGTTCGAGCGCCTTCATCGTCTTGGTGGAGGACTCGAGCTGTTGGATGGTCTCTGACATCTTGGCCAGAGCGTCCTTAAACATACTGTCTGGGTGGATATTTCCAGCCACAAACTCTTTCTTTGTCTCCAGGGAGATGGCGCTGGTCTGATCGACCCAACGCCATCTCTCCTGGAGGATGGAACATGCCATTGCCTTGGCGTTGTGGAGAGTGGAGTCCCTCTGGAGGGTGGCCATCTCGTGATTCAGGCGGCGTAACTCGGCCAGGTCTTCTGGCAGTTCCGCTAGCTGGACTTTAATGGACTTCTGTCCCATCTCAATGAGGAGGCTCTTCATGGAACCCTGGAGAAGTGCTCCTGCATTGAGGGCCTTCGCCACGAAGGACATGTGTGCATACTGCCACTTGTTCAGTTTTGAGGCTTCCCTCACGCTGCTGGACAGGAGCTGCGGTTCCTTTACGTGGTGATCCACTCTAGGAGCTGCAGGGTTGGCCAGGTAGGCCGCTATAGCCTTGTCCATAGCTGGCATGAAGTCTATGGCGAGGGTTTGTTTATCTGGTATGTCGTTGGGCCCCTTGGCGCTGGCCTTGGGAAAATCCACCTTCAGGAGGGGTTCGTCCCAGGCGTGCATCATGGCCTCCTCGAAGCCCTGTGCCATAGGGAGCTTCTGTCTTCTAGGTGCAGGGGGGGGGGCGGACTCATCAGTCCTGCCTTCCCATGGTAGTACCTTGACAGTTGACTTAGGCCATGTGTGGTTACAACGTGCACTAGCCTTCCTGTATATCTCGTAAATATTGGAGTCATCCATGGGGGGTACAGGAGGCGGGGGGACAGGAGCCCTGGCTTGCTGGTGCTCCTGTATGTCCATGGCATCCAGGTCGTCGAAGGGGCGACGAGTGGTGCTGACGTAGTCCCCGGGGGAGAGGTCATCATGGCCATCTCGCTCGTCCGCGTAGGCCTCGTCCAGGACGTGGTAGTCCTGGAGTTGCTCCTGGAAGGAAGGGAGCTCGTCATCACGAAGCTCCCCTTCCTCCCTGGTAGTCCAATGCTCCCCACCGGGAGACATTGCGCGGTCTGGGGAAAGGTCCAGGCGGTCCACCATATAGCTGGGTGCAACGGCAGGCTGTCTGCGTCTAGCTGTATGTCTGGGCGGGCACTCAATGGTGGCCTGCACGACGTGTTGTCGAGCACGTGGAGCTGGGGAAGAGCGGCGCGGTGCGAAGGTATCCCTTGGCCTCGCGCCATGAGCCTCGTAATCAGTGGCCTCGTGAGCCCTGGTTGCAGAGGCTGAAGTAGCGTACCTGTCTCGGCTAGCGCCGGCAGGTGCTGCTCTTGAAGAAGAGGCTCCGGTTGGGGCTCTGTTGCCCGAGTAGTCGAGCCTCTGTCTCGGGGTAGCTCGTTGTCCCTCTCCGGTGGTGACGCGGGGCCAAAGCCCCTTTGGCGGGACTTGTATGCGAGCTCGTCGCGGGGGAGGAGTGGGGCTCCTCTCTCGGAGTCCGTGGGCGGCAAAGTTGTCATAATACCTTTGGACACGTCCGAGCCTGTTGTTTAGGACGTCGTCGTCCATTTTCTCACAATGGAGGCAAACGGGACCGATTTCCTCCATGGACTCACGGGTGTGGGTGAGGCCGAGACAATACATGCACTCGTCATGCCCGTCTTTGCCCGACATCGTGTTCCCGCATCCCCAGGTGGAGCACGTCTTTTGTTTGGGGCCTTCTTGACAGTCGGCGGGCACCGGCTGTCCTCGATGGCGTCTTTCCCCGGGCTGGGTCTCCCTCGTCAGCGACATGGTTGCTTGTAGAGAGAGGAGTCCGAGTGCTTAACAGCCACAGGTTTATCTTCCTCGTGGCGTGTAATAGTAGACCACAGGCGTATCTGCCTAGTAGCGCTAAGCTAACTATCGATAGCTTTAAGCTAACAAACGCTAGCTTTAGCGAGAGAGAAAAAGAGGCGCGAGCTGTTTTTTTCGACAAGCTAGCGTAGCAACAAGTTGCCTAGAACTCACTTGTGTCGAAGTTCGGCTTTTTTTCTCGAGAAGTATCCTTCTGTTTGCTTCGAGAGTGTGCCAGAGATCTCACGGTCCTAAAGAATTAATCTCTCGGCCGAGTTTGCGAGATATATTACCCTGCACACACTGGAATGTTAAAGTTCGTTCTCGCAGCTTAGCAGAAGAAAAGTTGAATGAGGGCTGACGTAGCCACGCAGGTATCTATACGGGATAGGCGTGGCTTCCTACGTCACCCTTAGAGCCCAGGACAGCGAAAATTCTAGAATTTTCTGTCCTGGGAGTACATAAAATAATGTTCTGCAGCTAGGTTTTGAAGGAAACCTACCCATAAACGAAAGGTATTTCGTGAAATTTCTATATAATACAACCACAGTCTACTACTGTTGGTCACTGGGAGCTGACCAGTACAACCACAGTCTACTACTGTTGGTCACTGGGAGCTGACCAGTACAACCACAGTCTACTACTGTTGGTCACTGGGAGCTGACCACAACTGCTGTGTTCTTCTGTTGGACATACAGTGAACTAGCATTGATGTGATGACCCTGGTAATTCATCACATCGCCCCAGCTGAGCTGATACCAAGCCAAGTCACTGAACTGGTCACAGTCACTGGTCAAGTCACAGTCTGGACTGAGTTACCACCAGTGCATTTCTGCATGCTTAAAAAGGCAAGGTTCATGTCTAAGGTTTAGGTTTTAGTGTGCACATCACCAAAAACAGCACACATAAACGATACAAAACGTAGCGTTGCTGTCGGGCAGAAACCTCTATATTCTACTCATAAATCAATGCCCTACTTGATCATACTACACTAACTACAGCATCACACAAAGGCATCAAGCTCAAAATGTGGCACGAAGTAACACATTTTGAGCTTGTAGATCTGCTACTTCTGCTGGTTTCGAATTTGAATCTAGAAAAGTAACAGTTTTGGACCCATGAGTTTTCCTGCACCCGACAGAGACGTCTTTATGCTAAATGATCTTCTCCCTCATGTAGATTACGTTTATACTTTCTCCTCGCGTGGATTATATACAGTACAGTATGTGAGCTCTATGTGGATTACCTCTCCTTGTTGCACCAACTGTGCACATGATGCACTAGAGCAGAATGAAGCAGCAGTAGAGACAACGCACGCACACAAGCACAGGCGCGCACACACACCTCTTCAGTTGGGGCTGACCTAAAACAGCCCCATACGTAAATATGTGAGGCTGCAGCTATTGTCTCTTACTGAGAAGACATGATGTACTTTACATGTGAGGAAGTTGACATGGGTTCACTTCACATCAGTGACCTTATGTAGTATTTGCATCAAAATGTACAAAATGTACATACAAAGTACCCACAGTAGAAAGTACTCATTATGCCCCGAATGTCCCGTTTCAAGTTTTCTAAATGTAGAAGATATTTATAAAATAGCAGATCTACAAGCTATTTTCAAATGGCTGAAATTAAGTGGCTAATGTATGTTTTGTAATAATAATAATCTAAATCTACAAAGTAAATAGAAACTAAAGTTTTCAAATAAATGTAGTGGAGTAGGGTTGTCCCGATCCGATCACGTGATCGGAAATCGGGGCCGATCACGTCATTTTCAAATGATCGGAATCGGGTGTCAATATACAGTAGTAGTATCAATATTATATCCATAACATGATATTAGACTGGATATTGTCTGTGATTTTGGATATTGTACTATTGTGACATGGCATAAGTGTTCTATGAAAATATAAATATTGGATCGGGACAAATCGGTATCGGTAGATACTCAAAATCAAATGATCAGAATCGGATGGGGAGCAAAACAATGTGATCGGGACATCCCTATATCGTGGAGTAAAAGTACAATATTTGGATCCAAAAAGTAATCCAAGAAGTAAGTAAAGTAAAGTAAGAGTACCTCAAAATGTTACTTAAATACAGTACCTGAGTAAAAGTACTTACTGTGCACCACTGCGGACAGACGGACGGACGGACACACGCACACACGCACGCACTGACTCTCCATGATTTACTTGAGTGACCATGACAATTGTTTTACATCAACATACCAGTACAGTCTACTGTTGGTCACTGGGAGCTGACCAGTACAACCACAGTCTACTACTGTTGGTCACTGGGAGCTGACCAGTACAACCACAGTCTACTACTGTTGGTCACTGGGAGCTGACCAGTACAACCACAGTCTACTACTGTTGGTCACTGGGAGCTCAGTGACCTTATGTAGTATTTGCATCAAACTGTACAAAATGTACATAAAAAGTACCCACAGTAGAAAGTACTCATTATGCCCCGAATGTCCCGTTTCAAGTTTTCTCAATGTATAAAATATTTATAAAATAGCAGATCTACAAGCTATTTTCAAAAAGTACAATAATTGGATCCAAGAAGTAAGTAGACGTACGCACGCACGCACACAAGCACAGGCGCGCACACACACCTCTTCAGTTGGGGCTGACCTAAAACAGCCCCATACATAAATATGTGAGGCTGCAGCTATTGGGCAGTATTATGCGTGTCCTAAGTACCAGGTCTTATTACTTAACTTAAGACCTGGAGGCGTGATCAATGCCATTTGGCCACTCAGAATAGCCAAATGGCATTGACCACGCCTCCAGGTCTTAAGTTAAGTCATAAGACCTGGTACTTAAGACACGCATAAAACTAGGCCCAATCATTGTCTCTTACTGAGAAGACATGATGTACTTTACATGTGAGGAAGTTGACATGGGTTCACTTCACATCAGTGACCTTATGTAGTATTTGCATCAAAATCTACAAAATCTACATAAAAAGTACCCACAGTAGAAAGTACTCATTATGCCCCGAATGTCCCGTTTCAAGTTTTCTAAATGTATACAATATTTATAAAATAGCAGATCTATAAGCTATTTTCAAAAAGTACAATATTTGGATCCAAGAAGTAAGTAGAAGTAAAAGTGTTGGAAATTGGGAGCTGACCAATACAACCACAGTCTACTACTGTTGGTCACTGGGAGCTGACCAGTACAACCACATTCTACTACTGTTGGTCACTGGGAGCTGACCAGTACAACCACAGTCTACTACTGTTGGTCACTGGGAGCTGACCACAACTGCTGTGTTCTTCTGTTGGACATACAGTGAACTAGCATTGATGTGATGACCCTGGTAATTCATCACATCGCCCCAGCTGAGCTGATACCAAGCCAAGTCACTGAACTGGTCACAGTCACTGGTCAAGTCACAGTCTGGACTGAGTTACCACCAGTGCATTTCTGCATGCGTAAAAGGGCAAGGTTCATGTCTAAGGTTTAGGTTTTAGTGTGCACATCACCAAAAACAGCGCACATAAACGATACAAAACGTAGCGTTGCTGTCGGGCAGAAACCTCTATATTCTACTCATAAATCAATGCCCTACTTGATCATACTACACTAACTACAGCATCACACAAAGGCATCAAGCTCAAAATGTGGCACGAAGTAACACATCTTGAGCTTGTAGATCTGCTACTTCTGCTGGTTTCGAATTTGAATCTAGAAAAGTAACAGTTTTGGACGATGAGGTTTCCACCCGACAGAGACGTCTTTATGCTAAATGATCTTCTCCCTCATGTAGAATACGTTGATACTTTCTCCTCGCGTGGATTATATACAGTACAGTATGTGAGCTCTATGTGGATTACCTCTCCTTGTTGCACCAACTGTGCACATGATGCACTAGAGCAGAATGAAGCAGCAGTAGAGACATATCGGGAAGGCTACATTTAAGTTGGTGCAGGAAAGGAGCCATTATAACACTCTGGTGTCTAATCATTCCCAGCAGCCACCTACTGTATGTGGTGCTGTGAGAGCTGCATACCTACTGTATGTGGTGCTGTGAGAGCTGCTTGCATGATGCACCATGCATGCATGCAGCTCCCACCCTGGGTGCCCCCGATCTGACTCTGGCAGCGTGCTCTTGAGCAACGCACTGCTGTAATTTAGGCAAACCGCAAGCAAATTCACCCCTTCTCCCACACCCAGAACTCAGCCTGACCCCCTGTGCCATGTCTGTCTGTCTAAAAAAAGTCATTTTATCTCTTAAAATCGCAGATGTACAAGCTCACAACGCATTGCGCTACAACGCTTTGTGAGCTTGTAGATCGGCAATTTTCAGCAGGCAACCAAGTGTAAAATCAGCCATTACGACGCCATCAGAAAACTAGACTAAAAAGCAAAACATTTCAGGTGATTATAAAATATGACTAAAACTAAACGAAATCGCATTCAATAGACTACAACTAAAACTACATCAAAATGAACACTGATGTGAACCCAATCAACCCACGTCTCCTGACTGTTGCATGTAAGGGATGTGTGTGTGTGTGTGTGTGTGTGTGTGTGTGTGTGTGTGTGTGTGTGTGTGTGTGTGTGTGTGTGTGTGTGTGTGTGTGTGTGTGTGTGTGTGTGAAGTGAACCCATGTCAACTTCCTCACATGTAAAGTACATCATGTCTTCTCAGTAAGACACAATAGCCGTTTCAGGTCAACCACCACTGAAGAGGTGTGTGTGTGCCTGTGCCTGTGTGCGCGCCTGTGCCTGTGTGCACGCCGCACGTGTGCGTGTGAGAGAGAGATATGCCTGCCTGACTGACAGATACACAGAGACAGACAGACATATTAATGTCTCAGAGGGGATGACAACACTCATCCCTCTCTCATCTCTTCATCCTCCCTTCATGCACGCACGCACGCACGCACGCACGCACGCACGCACGCACGCACGCACGCACGCACGCACGCACGCACGCACGCACGCACACACGCACACACACACACACACACACACACACACACACACACACACACACACACACACACTATCAATGTTATGAATTATTAACCACTTATACTCCGTTGATGGGGACCCCCAGGGATCCATACATGAACCCCTCCTTTTCTCCACTTCTTCTTGTCCCGAAAATACCAAATCTACAAGATCACAACGTGTAGATCTGTTTGTTTGATGTTGTTTTGGCGAATGTTTAGCCTGTAAGGACACGATTATGTTTCATGTGGTTACGCCTTGCTCTATATACACTATAGAGCAGTGGTTCCCAAACGTTTTCATGTCAAGGACCCCCAAATTGACACTAATTAGCCCACGGACCCCCATTTGAAAACATATGCCAAAAACCCGATATTGTAAATGAAAAGCAGCAGCAGTGCAAAAATATAATTTATTAACAAAAATGTGGATAAATGAATGAATATTTATATAAAATGAATCAATGAATTGAATTGGCAGAAGAACAAACTGAAACTGAAAACAACAAATGACAAACTATAACTAAACCAAAAGGGATCCTTTCCGTGTGACGGAAAAGCGTGACCAAAAAGCGTGACCAAAAAGCGACACGACACACGACACACAACACGGTCATGTTTTTTTTTAAATCCTCCAAAATCATGAAAAACGACATACTATAGCCTATGTCTTCCGAAACCATTAACTATAGCATGTCATTTTTTCATGATTTATTTTTAAATCCTCCAAAATCATGAAAAACGACATACTATAGCCTATGTCTTCCGAAACTATGATCTATATAGCATGTCGTTTTTTCATGATTTTTTTTAAAATCCTCCAAAATCATGAAAAACTAGAACTGCACTCTGTCGAGTGCCTACTTGCTTGTTGCACACAAGTAGGCCATAAATGGCCTACTAGTGCGCAAGCAGAGCACGCACTAGTGTTGAAAAATGATGATGGTAATTACTTATAAGCTTGTTTGACGTCACACTGGAACACGTCATCGTTACGTCACTGTCAACTATACCCTGGCACTGGTACATATATTTAACACGTCATTATGCTCATGTGTCCATATATGTGTACATGTATATATGTATGTATATTTACTTTTCTGAGTGGTTGGTGGTATAATGTAATCGGCTGGGTCAATTGACACTGAAACGTATCATCATCGTCAACCAATTATACCCTGGCATTGGTACATAATCTAAATCACGATTCACAGAAAACATACCTGCACGGTCAGCTTCCGTATGTCCGTATGACATCATATCACGTGCATTCTAAGGGACATTTGTACATATCTTCATCACGTCATGGGACATATGCTTCGTAGCATGACAAAAACACACCTGCGCGGTCAGCTTGGGGCCAGCATATGACGTCATAACGTGTGCTGGCCCCAAACATCGCACCTGGCCGAAAACATGACTTGCACGCTCTGCTTGCGCAAGTAACGACATACTATAGTATGTCTTCCGAAACCATGATCTATACTGGGGTTGACACTAACCCCCCTAGGGGCATGGGGTTGACACTAACCCCCTATAAGGGGTTGACACTAACCCCCCTAGCACTAACCCCCCTAGGGCCAGGGGTTGACACTAACCCCCCTAGCACTAACCCCTCTAGGGCCAGGGGTTGACACTAACCCCCCTAAGGGTTGACACTAACTTGTTAGTGTCACTTAAAAAAATCAAGTGTGAACCCTTAGTCATATTCATAGCTATGTAGGTATTTGTCGTAAAAAAGTATTATCGCACAGCCCCCGAAAGTTAAAAAAAAAAAAAACATTAAAATGTACCGCTAATTCAAAATGTACCTATCATTTTAGAATGGATGATTCACTTTTTGGGCAAGTGGGCATGACCTTTAGGCAAGTAGAATATCACCAGCAAAATGAGGGAACTGTTGTATAAACACGTAAAAGACCGATTTTATATTTTTTCAATAAAAAACATTGCCCATCGACGAATGTGCCATATCTTATTTTTTTTAACGTTTCGAAAAATCCCTTATGAGGGTCCCTGGAAAGAGGGAAAAATATTAGATCGGGGTCCGCCAACAATTTGGGTTCTTGACGTGAAAAAGAATGTTTGAGAGAAACACAGCAGACAGCACGGTAAACTAAGCTATAGTTTACCATAATCACAGTGATCCTTATTTCATCATATTCAAGGGCTTTTGGAGAGAAATGAAACTCTGGACAGTCACTTTACTGCAGCGGAGAGGTGTGTCTGTGTCCAGCTCTTTGACACTCGTTAATGCGTCAAGGAAGGCAATTATGTTTCGGCAACTGTCACATCGGTCTTCTACGTGTATTCTAACTAATAAAATTACATTTTTACACATTACAAAGTGTGTGGACTGTGTATAGGGGTGGCGGTGGTTCAGGGGTATAGTGTCTGTGTCTGGGGAGGCTTTCGCGACAGTAAAAGTGTGTGTTCTGTGTCTGGGGAGGCTTTCGCGACAGTAAAAGTGTGTGTCTGTGTCTGGGGAGGCTTTCGCGACAGTAAAAGTGTGTGTCTGTGTCTGGGGAGGCTTTCGCGACAGTAAAAGTCTGTGTCTGTGTCTGGGGAGGCTTTCGCGACAGTAAAAGTGTGCGTCTGTGTCTGGGGAGGCTTTCGTGACAGTAAGGTGTGCATCAGTAAGCATGTTTCCATAAAGCCCTGGTTTTGCGCAATAAGGCTCTAGCAAATAAAATCCTGAATTGAAACACCACAAAATGCTTCATACACTTAAAAACACTTTTGCGCTGGAAGGGGGTGGATTTTGGAAAAAAGGAAATGCGCAAAAGGGGTATGGAAACACTTGTGGAAAAGGTTTTCAATTAGAAAGCATTGAACTCGCATTATATCATTTTTGAACAATTGGAAAGTCAAATAAAAAACCGATGGGGAGGTAAATGGTAAATGGTGCATTTATATAGCGCCTTTATCCAAGGCGCTTTACATAGATTGTGCATTACATTCACCCATTCACACACACATTCATACACCGATTGCGGCGGAAGCCATGCAAGGTATACCAACCAGCACATCGGGAGCAATTTGGGGTTCAGTGTCTTGCCCAAGGACACTTCGACATGTAGACAGGAGGAGCCGGGATTCGAACCGCCGACCCATGGATCATTGGAGTCGACAACCTGCTCTACCTCTTGAGTCACAGTCGCCCGGAGGCAGTGGGTGGGTGGCTAGGGAGGGAGTGATGTAGTCGTCGATATAAGGTCCCAATTTACTATACCCGTCCGATACATAATCGTGTAGTGTGTTCAATGATCCCATCTGAAGTCTGAATCCTCCCAAGTTGATCGGGGCACTCCGATCATTTTGATATCTGGATCGCTACTGTATGGATGCAAGGGACGAACGCACACACACACACACACACACACACACACACACACACACACACACACACACACACACACACACACACACACACAGGCTATAAGGGCACAGTGCACGGAGTCATGTGCACTGACCTCTGACCTTATAGTCTGACCACTGAAACCACCCGAACATCCTCCTGTAGGAGCGTCCTCCATCCTCCATGGGGAGGACAGCTTGTACTCTGAGAGATGCACACACACACACACACGCACGCACGCACGGAGGGCTACGCCCCAGACAGTTAAGTGATATTTCCTGTATCAAAGTATTCTCTGTAGACACAGTTCTGTTGGACTGCTCAGCCCCTGCGTGGCGCTGACACACACACACACACACACACACACAGGAAGTTAGTCAGGGCTGCTGTAATTTCATTCAGATGCTCTGTTCTGTGTGTGTGTGTGTGTGTGTGTGTGTGTGTGTGTGTGTGTGACACAACTTGATACAGTGTATTGTTCTGTTCGCTATGTATCATGTGTCTCTAGAAAACTACAACAGATATAGTGTGTGTGTGTGTGTGTGTGTGTGTGTGTTTGTGTGCACGCGTGCGTCCATCCCCACATCTGAGACCACAATCAAAAATACTAGGCTCATCTGGTGTGTGTGTGTGTGTGTGTGTGTGGCATACAGATGGAGTATAGTATTTCATTGGATGAAACCCCAGACAAAGAATGTTGAGTTACCGTATTCGAGCTCTACTGTATATACGGCACAGTGGGGACATCCAGTGGTCACTTTGTAGAACTGCACAGGTCAGTTTGGGGGCAGCAGGAGATGCAGCAGAAAGAAATGCTAATTGGATATAATAATCAGTCATTTGTTCCTTCTGGATCTAACACAGTCTTCACAGTGTACTTCGTAGGCCTGGACCGATAAGGAACCAAATGAGCAGAAATAGCAGAACTAGAGTGTGGAGATGCATGCTCATCTGCAATTTACATCAGCCTTGAAATGCAATATTATTGAGTATGTAGATTTCAACATTATATATATATATATATATATATATATATATATATATATATATCGGTTTTAGCTGGTGTTTTATTGTATAATATGGACACCTCAAATGGACACCCAAAACTTACTTTTTGAGGATTCAAATCCAAAACCAAAAGTATCAACATTTGCACATCTACAAGCTCAAAATGCATCGCTTTACTCTGCTTTGGAGTTTGCAGATCTGCTACGCTGTAGTTGTGTAGTATGATGAAGTAGTTTGACCAGGCGATAGGCTCTATATGAAGTAGTTTGACCAGGCGATAGGCTCTAATATGAAGTAGTTTGACCAGGCGATAGGCTCTATGCACAACAGTAGTTTGACCAGGCGATAGGCTCTATGCACAACAGTAGTTTGACCAGGCGATAGGCTCTATGCACTACAGTAGTTTGACCAGGCGATAGGCTCTATGCACAACAGTAGTTTGACCAGGCGATAGGCTCTATGCACAACAGTAGTTTGACCAGGCGATAGGCTCTATGCACAACAGTAGTTTGACCAGGCGATAGACTCTATGCACAACAGCTATATTAGAAAGAAATCGGTTAATCGGGCCTCTTCCTTCCTTCACACGTCTTAGCAATTGTGACCGTTTCTGACTGAGGCTAAGTCATGGATTTTTATTTTTTTTGTCATATGAAAGCAGGGAATCATATTCAATTGACATATTGGTTGTTCAGTTTGACCCACCAGTTATAGAGATATAGCTTAGAGTGTGTCTTGCAGAAAACAGCGAGTTGAGAAAACAAGCTTGAAACAGTTTTTCTACCTCTCCTGAAGTCTTGCTGCCATGACTGTCTCTGTATCTAAAAGAGTCACAATTATGCTAAACAAGGCTCTGTTCCATTCTGGTCAAACAGAGTCAGGGTGCTGATATTGTGCATGTTGGCTCACTGGAAACACTCTGCTACACCAGTGGGTCTCACTGGAAACACTCTGCTACACCAGTGGGTCTCACTGGAAACACTCTGCTACACCAGTGGGTCTCATGTTGGCTCACTGGAAACACTCTGCTACACCAGTGGGTCTCATCACTCTCATGTTGGCTCACTGGAAACACTCTGCTACACCAGTGGGTCTCAAAGGGTGGTCCAGGTACCCACAATATGGTTCCATGAGGGGGTTCCAAAAGGCCCCTTACCACCCCGCTGTGCAACTCTGAGAGTGTATGTACAAATAAATGGTAAATGGTGCATTTATATAGCGCCTTTATCCAAGGCGCTTTACAGAGATTGTGCATTACATTCACCCATTCACACACACATTCATACACCGATGGCAGCGGAAACCATGCAAGGCACCAACTAGCACATCGGGAGCAATTTGGGGTTCAGTGTCTTGCTCAAGGACACTTCGACAGTAACTCTGGGGGAGCCCGGGTTCGAACTGGCAACCTCACGGTTACCATCCAGCCACTCTACCCCTCCACTCTACCCCTGAGCCATTGCCGCCCAAATGGAACCAAATGGAACCAAATGGACCCGTAACTTATGGGGCTCCTTGAAAAGTAAAAGAGTCGGGGTGCTGCTATTATATTGTGCATGTTGGCTCACTGGAAACACCGCTACACCAGTGGGTCTCAAAGTGTCCTTGAGTGGGTCTACGGTGGATTTTTATGAAACAATAACTTTGCAGATAGTAAGACGATAATTCAAGCTTTTCCTACAGCTGCTATGTTGGTGAGTTTGACGTTATTTAATACAATTAAATAGGACTTTTCAGTTTGGATGAATGGGCTGTCTATGGGAAGTTGCACCTAGGTAGCACCTTGCTGGCAAGATGGCCGCGGTCTGAATAAAGACAATTGCACGTACTCCTACGGGCTGGGACGGCACCTGTCAGCAGGGAGTGTTGGGTGGGAGGAGTAGGACGAAGGCTCTATGTCCTCCCGGTGGGGGCTCCTCACTGGCAAGTGAGTCGTTTGGATACGACAGCAGTCATAACACAGAAATGGGGAGAAAAATGGGTAAAAAAATTATTGGCTACTCTAAATTAAAAACACAAAATGACAATGTTGTGCATCCGTGGTCGAAGCAGAGATCCAACAACACACTTCCAATGACCTGGAATCATGTAAACATGTTCTCATATTCATACCAGCTACGGTTTAAAATAGCCAAATATCTGAATGTGATTCATATGAGGCTGTGAATCACTGTCTATGAGTAGTGCCACGTTTTCCCGTAATAATATCCGTGTGTGTGTGTGACGTTTGTGTGTGGTTCAACTCTGAACCCATCTGCGTTGGGTTTCTCTGTCACAATAGCATCACATGTGTTTCTCATAGAGAAAATTAGTGTGAAATTATCATAACACTAAACCATAACCCTACTACTGGGCTGACACACACACACACACACACACACACACACACACACACACACACACACACACACACACACACACACACACACACACACACACACACACACACACACACACACACACACACACACACACACACACACACACACACACACACACACCCCCACCCTAGGGGGTATTCTGAAGCCACAAACGGCATGATCCACCCAACACACGCCCAAGAGAGAGAGAGAGAGTGTGTGTGTGTGAGTGAGCAGAAAGTATGAGACATTGTGTGCGTGTGTTTGTGTGTGACTGTCCCACCCTGTACCTAAATGACACCCTAGGGATTGTGGGTAAATAGGTTTGGGGTTTAAATCATGGTGTTCTCAGAGTCGGAACAGATCATCTCAACCAGACCTGCTCTGTCGAAACGCTTTCCAAACTGAGGCTCTGGACCCCTGAACGGGTCTCCAGGCCACTGCTGGGGGGTCCACCCAGTTTGGGACCATTATACAGGACAGGTCCATCTCAATGAATTAGAATATTGTGTGAAAGTTCACTCTCTTCCGTAATATAATTAAAAGAAAGTGAAACTTTCATATATTCTCAATTCATTGTACATAAAGTGTTTAAAACCCTTTTTTGTTTTAATCTTGATGATTATGGCATACAGCTCATGAAAATCAAAAAAATCCTATCTCAAGAAATTAGAATATTTTACGAGACCACTAAAAAAAAATGTTTTTTTTAAACAAGACATGTCGACCATCTGAAAAGTAGCATGGAGGTGATCAGCCTGTGGCACTGTTGAGGTTTTATGGAAGCCGAGGTTTGTTTGATAACAGCCGTAAACTAATTTTATTTGTATTGTTGAGTCACTTGAGTGCATGTCTCACACCTTCATCTTGAAAGGAAGATCAGCATCAACATAAAGATTGTCAACGTACGGAGGCACACAGTGCTGTAAAATATAACAGATGGTTGTGTTGAGACTCTGGACTTGACAAAACACAGTGATGATTTTGGCCATGTTGTCTGCTGGTGTTGGTCCACTGACAGTGAAAACTGTATGTTGACAAGCTTCATGGAGATCCTAATATTCCTTTTGGCACCTGCCCACAGTGCCAAAACTACTAGTAACTGACCATGGTATTACTGTGCTTAACTGACTAGCAAACTGGCCTGACCTGAACCTCACAAAGAATCTAGGTTGTACTGTCAAGAGGAAAGCTGATCACCTACATGCCACGCCCCATTGATGAAATAATTTGTTCAAAAGTAGCCCAGACCAAGTATTGACTGCATACATAAATATACTTTTCAGATGGTCGACATTTCTCGTTTAAATTTTTTTTAGTGGTCTTCGTGCACACTGAATTGAGAATATATGAAAGTTTCACTTTTTGAATTATATTAGAGAAAAAATGAACTTTTACACAATATTCTAATTAATTGAGATGGACCTGTATACTCAGTTGGGTGGAAACCTCATGTCCACACACACACACACACACACACACACACACACACACACACACACACACACACACACACACACACACACACACACACACACACACACACACACACACACACACACACACACACACACACACACACACACACACACACACACACACACACACACACACACACACACACACACACACACACACACACACACACACACACACACACACACACACACACAAATCGATTCTCATTGTTATTATTGATCCCATTGTGATTTTCTTTTTTAAACAATCATGAAAACATTTGGATCATCATTTTAATCCTTTGATCTTTCCTTTGAACCTATCTCCATCCGGTCGTAGGTTCGAAAGCCCTCTGACAGATTCTGTACGCACGCACACACGAGCACGTGCACACACGTATTACTCGTTTGTGAGGACCATTTTCCTGGAACTCACAGGAACAATGGTTGTTTTATGGTTGAAACCATTTGTAGATATCAGAAATGGGACATTGAGGTTTGGTTTATAGCTTTTAGAGATTGAGTTATACCCGAGTTATACACGACTGGTGTCGTGGGCCAAAAAATAGCTGATCTACAAGCTCACATCGCATAGATGGCTTATGGTTATAAACAGCCCCCCAAAAATAAATCCATTCATAAAATGCTGATGACCTCACAAGTATACAAACCTCACACCTGTGTGCACGTGCGCGTGTGTGTGCGTGTGTGTGCGTGTGTGCACGCGTGCTTTTGTGAGACAGTCTCACTTCCCATTCCTCGTTGTATCTTCTTAGCTGATCCCAGATCAAACGACTATTTTTGTTTTGTTGTTTGTTTTTTCTTGTTCGGCTTTTTGTACAAAAATAAGTGGATGGAGAAAAGTATGCCAGTGCTGTAATCCAATTAACCATATAATTATCCTCTAATTATCGACAAGCCACGAAAAAAATTAAAATACAACCCAGATATATAGATAAGACATCTCTCCCATGAATAGTACAGCTAATATATACATACACACAACTGCTGATGTGGGGCTCATCGGTCCAGTTAAATCAATCAATAAATCCATCCATCCATTGATAAATGAACACAAACGCAAAGACTGAAATAAGCAAGGCATCCTTTCAATTCTCTCATTAACAATATAAACAGTATTTGTTTTTATCATCATCTCTACGCAACTTGTATTTTCCAAACACAACTCTGGGGATTACATATCATCAACACCAGGGGGGTGACATTTACAGGCAAATTACATACAGGAAAAAAATATATATCACCCACAACTTCATAAGTAACACTTTTATATCATCTCTGTCAGCCAGAAACCTCTTATCTCCATATTTTAGTTTTTAGCGTTTTTTTAAGGCCCAACTTCATCATACTACAGCGTCACACAAAAGCATCAAGATTGTCGATCTGCTACTTTGGCTATTTTTGAGTGGTGTAAACCACTCCTACAACTGGCTTTGTTAGTGCAGAAAAAAAATGAGCATGGTTGCCATGTTCACCCTGTTCACCCGGGTGTGATTTCATTACGTCAGACATGATTTAATTACGTCAGACAGGCTATACCTTACACCACTCAGTTCACACGGGTGTGATTTTTTAAATACATGGGATGATACAAGAGATTATAGAAACGCCAGTGTAATACAAATTTTACTGTTTTGGGATGCAGACTGTACTACAACAATGTTGTTGGAGTGCAGTTTGTTTTCTCCTGAATAAATTATAGGGTTAAAGGGCTTTGAATAGGACTGACAGCTCAACAGGAATATGTTGCGTCTTTGTGTGTATCGCTTATGAATTGATGTTTGACTGGCCACTGTAAACAAAACCTCTATCGCCTGGAATTCCATGTTGGATCATAAATTAAACTAAAGCCTCATTTATACTTCGACCAACGATGGCATCGCTCAAGGGCACCGTTGTGTGATGAAGCACAAATTAGGCTTTAAAATATTGCACTTTATATCATTTTTTAATTGGAATCCTGAAAAGTAACAGTTTTGGACATATGAGGTTTCCACCCGACAGAGGCGGTATTCTTATACTTGTTCTTCATAGCCAGCTATGATTATTATCTATTCTAGATTTTTCTAATTGCAAAAGTTGCCGATCCACGTCGTTGTTGCTAAGCAACACTGCCGACGCCCGTGGCTGCGATATAAGCTGCTTGTTGGTCTGTGTGGATCGTCGCGTTGAGATGATAGATAAAAGGAGCACTTCACCCATTTTCATCCTCACTCTAATGCTCATTGTAAGATGGCACCATTTCTATCTATTCACTCTCTGCGTCTCATTGGTAGACTGTGGACAGCTCAGAAACAACCTACCAATGGCATCGTCGATGGAGATTCACAGCCAATAGAAACTACAGCCTTTCTCTTCCTGTGAAGTTAGCACACTGAAGTGAAGCCATCATTTAAAAAAAGAAGTTTTGAAAACCCTGCCTACCGATGATGTCACTGGTAGGCAGGTTTCTGAACCGTCCACAGCCCACCAATGAGACACAGAGGCTGCTTTTCCACTGATTCTGTTCTTTTTTCCCCACCTAATTTTGAACCAAATGAATTGTCTCAGATCCCTAAATGTTAATTCGGAACCAAAAAATACTTCTTCTTGCCCTGAAGTGGGAGCCAAAGTCACTATTCAGGTTGGAAGATGCAGATGTGATATAAACCATCATAAAAAATAAAGAACGGAACCAGTTATAGAACCTAAGTTCTTTTAGTGGAAAAGGGGCCTCAGTGAGTAGACCATGTTATGAGCATTAGTGGGGATAACATTAAATGAAGATGAGGTTGGAAATGGGCGTGACATGAAGTGCTCCTTCAAGCAGTAGACCTGTTGCTTGTCCGACAAAGGCAAAGAACAGCGTTATAAAATTCCAAGGTTGTGACTGTTAAGTCATGTTTAAAAAAAAAACATTATACCCATAAACATCGCTAAAGGATGAACTATATGGTTTTGTACCAACGACACCTTTGGTGTGACAAGAGATGAACTTTGAAATAACCGTACACGAGCAAAGGACAAAACGTATCAGTGGTTCTCAAACTTTTTTTCAATTTCTGAGTGTGTACAAATGGAAGTACGGGTCAATTTGCTTCCATTTGTACACTCTCAGAGTTACGGACCGATAATGGCCAGACCCACACCACAAACTCCTTGCAACAAAACAGTTTTTAAGGCCAGTCCACACACCAATGCAACTCCTTGCAACTGCCATTGGGGATAATGGTTTCAAGTTGTTGCATGATGCAAGAAGTTGCATTGGTGTGGACTGGCCTTAAGGGTCCATTTTGACCCCACTTTGAGAACCACTGCGTCACTGTAACAGCATGAGGAAGACCTCAAAAGGAGAACGTCCTACAAGGGGCCGTGTTCACAGAAAACCATTTCTTTTTTGGGGAGCTGCCAGGGCCTTTCCTCCCATGCATGTCTATGGTTAAAGACACGCTGGGAGGAGCACTCATCTATTCCGCATCAAGCATCACATTTAATCTCTCCCTCTCTCTCTCTCTCTCTCTCTGTGCATCCAGCAGATTTAGGTGGAAGTGCACTAAAGCAAGGGTGCTTCAAGCAGGAGATAAGATTGACCAACCTTATTATGGTTGACCGGAGTACCTTGACCTTTATCAGTTATTTATTGCACTTATACTGTGATACTATAAACTGTGAATACTCTAGCACTTTTATATTTATAATATACCTTCTCGGATTGCAAATTTGCACTGATCTCTTGTGATACTCTTGTGATACTATACTTGTACATTGCTGCTGTGTATTGTCTGGACACTGTGTCCTGTGTCTGTTTTAAAAAGCGTACTGCTGCACTTTTGCCCAAGACAAATTTCCCCTTGTGGGACAATAAAGTATATCTCATCTCATCTCATCACCTCAGGGCTCTGTACTGGTGTCTTTTCTGTTTTCGTTCATCGTGGATATGCTATCTTTCAGCGAAGGTGTTCCAATCCCCACCATGCAGATGCTGCATGGGGTTTCAGTGGTTAAGACCTGACATTGACGTCCATGTTCATGTCATGTTGTTTCAGTTAGGATATTTTTGCTGATAATGACACCGCAGGACATTTGAGGTTAGGTTTGAACGCTGCGTGTGTCAATAAACACTCTGTGACTGCGAGAGCTCTGGGCTTGATAGTCAACGTGCCCCTCCGCTCATGAAACCTTTGTCTGTGGACACGTCCCCTAAAAGCGTACCTTTCCTTTCACACATGGCCCTAAAATATTTTAACTAAGCTAAGGTAGAGGTACCTGCATATCAGATGCTAATTGGTCCACATCGGTCCAATCAACAGGCCACAAATTAACGACCAGGAGGTTATAGGCACACTTTTGTCGATTTAACCTAAATCCTGTTGCTGTACAAGTGTGGCAAAACCAAACTATGTATTTAGAACCAAACTATTTTTGCCACAATTTGACCTCACAGCAGAAAAACGGGCATTTGGGTTCAAAATCGGCCAAGTGTCCCTGTAATAAAATAAAAACATAGTCAAATAAAATCACCAATCAACAATTGACACAGTGCTACCGGACACTCTGATTGGGTAAGACAGAGTCCAATGAAACTTAATCGACGAAGCGAAATGCAAACAGAAGAAAAGGCTAAAAACAAAAGACATCCGGTTTGCTCGTAGGAAGAAAAATAACTAAAATCAAAGATTTCTGTAAAAACAGCATCTGAACAGAACCGAACTGAACTTTGGGAAGTCGAACAAACATACGTTCCAGCGGCTTGTGTGGCTTGTATTGTTCCAAAGCACACAATCTCTGAACGACAAGTCTCTGAGATTTATAAGCCCATAATGTTGTGCTCTTGTAAATTGTAGCCATTTTCACAGCGCAACATGGCGCTCGGCAAAGCATGAATCAGTCCACAGACGGTCCCACACACACATAGATTACTGTGTGCCATTTGGCATCGCAGATTTAACCACTTAAACCCCATTATGGTTGAGCGGAGTCCCTTTAGGGATCTATGATAGTCTTTTCAGTTTTCTGTCATTGTGGGGAAAGTGAGCTTGTTGATCTGCTATTTTCAGCGAATGTTTTCCCACAATACGGATGCTGGGGTTTAAGTGGTTAATTCCGCTGAGATTTCACTTGAGCAAAAAACTAAACAGCCTGAATTGTCTTGAGGGGGGACCTGTGACATCACAGCTACAGGCTCTCATTTGTGATTGGCGGGAGAGGGCAGGAAGGGGGCCGAGCGATCGTTCGACACGGTCCGTCGCAGCTTGACCGCTCTGATCAGCGTCACCATGTCCAGCGGGCCTCTCTCTCTCTCCACTTCTTCTTCTTCTCCTCCTTGCTCTCCTCCTCCTCTCTCCAGACCTCCCTCATGCTCCTCTGTGTGTTGGAGCGGGTCGGGGTAGGGCGCCTGGGGAAGCCCCGGCTCCTCGGAGCAGCTCTGTCCCTGCATGGTGGCTGCAGCAGGTGGCAGCTGGGGTGGTGGCGGCTGGGACTGCGGCGGCTGGGACTGCGGCTTGTGGGGGTGGTGGTAATGCGGCGGTGGGGGGTGTGGCTCTTTGAACTGGTGCTGTTGATTGGTCTGCTGGACCAAAGTTGTCATAGTTAACACAATAACGAAAGCTAGAAAATTACAATAATAAAACAAATTACGATAACCAACTGAAACTGTATTGTGTGTTTACAAAACAAACTAAAACCATGTGATATAGACAGTTTTATTTTTTGTTTGTTGGTGGTTCATCTGTAACTTAACTTTTTAGTTTTTATTACAACAATCTAACTAACATTAAAACTAATTAAAAAAAAATATATCATCATTTTCAAAAATAAAAGCTAGCAAATCCACTCAAAAAACCATTAAAACCAACTGAAAACAAACAAACTATTCTAACCTTGTGCTGGACGGGTTGCTGTGGTTGCTGGTACTGCTGTAGATGGTACTGCTGTTGGTGGAGTTGCTGTTGGTTGTTTAACTGCTGTTGCTGTTGAAGCTGTTGATGGTGTAACTGCTGCTGCTGCTGCTGGTTCAGCTGCTGTTGGATTGACGGATTGAATGCTGTGTTAGCAGTGTTAACTCATGATCTACTGCTAAGGACCAGTTAAACAAGATTTTTTTCCCCAATGACCCAGACTGCCAAATTAGTTATTATTGAATCACCACCGTATGGAATAGCTCTGGGTTAACAGAATGATCCCAGAACGTCGTCCGCGCTCTGTTCAATCACCGCAGATGCCACCTACATTCAGAGAAAACAGCCAACAGCACACACACAGGAACTGCATTCCTGTGTTTTCTTCTCCCGATTGGCTACGGCCCATCACGTAACACACGCGCCAACGCAGTGTAAGGCATAATATCTTTTTATTCCTTTTTGTTTTATTTTTTATTTTTAGATTGTATTTTAATAAGATAGATGTGAGTGTGCTGAAGGCGTGCACACCTCTAGTAAATTATATTTGCAGAGGAGGGGTGGGGGAAGCGGCAGCGGCTTCAAAAAGTTAAACAATGCTCACTTGTAAAGCACAGGCTTGTTGCTGCAGGTTTAGTTGCTGTTGGTTTAGTTGCTGTTGTTGCTGATGATGATTTAGTTGCTGACTGAGTTGAGTTTGGTGCTGTTTTTGCTGGTTCAGTTGTTGTTGCTGCTGGTACTTCCTCTGTTGCAGCTGTTGTTCACCACCACCCTCTGCTGGTCGGAAGGAGGTATTGTTAGTATAGTAGTATTGTACTTGCGTAGCCACACAACTATTCCACAATCTCCCAATGCTGTAGCTCTGTTTGGAACCTCATCTCTCTCTCGCTCAGAGAAGAGGTTCCGTGTCAGGATATCCCTGCACGGGTAGAAATGGGGTTGAGCCCGTCCAAAAACAGTGGCGAAAACCCTTTTCGCAGTATTGTTTCCTAAAAGTAAAGGTATCATAACCGAGCTACAGATGATAAACTTATATAATAAGAAAAACTTAGCACGTAAGACAACTGCTCAATCAGGCTTAAATGTTAAATGCTGTCCAGAGTCCAGACAACCCCCATCCGCATGCGCAGTACTGCTTCCGTAAGATTGCATTGGGAAAACATGGTACTGGCTGACTTCATAAGCGTTGTAAGCGGTTGTTTCACCTCTGTCTAAAACTTGTACGTGCCTGTCCTACGTTTATCATCTGTTCAATCAATTACCTTGGAAGTTGGGCACGGTGGGCACCGCCACAGGAATGGGCATCTGCCCTGGCACCAGCTGGTAGTAAGGAGAGGGTGAAGGAGGGGGCAGAGCACTCAGGCTCTGGGTGGACGTGCACAGCTTGGCAGCGTGCGCGCTCAGCCCTCCTCCTGCACAGGACGGAGCCACAAACACATTCTCCTCGCTGCTTCCTGGCCCCATGGCCTTCAGGGGAACCTGGGACACGGGTGGAAGAACAATTCAGCTTCTTTGCTTAAACTTGTCATCTACTCTGACAAGTACATATAGATGGTAGAAGTACATATAGATAGTAGAAGTAGAGCATTGAGCATTTCTTGGGTAATATTTGACAATTTGGGACAATGTTTGGCAATTTTGAAGGGCGCTAGCCCACCCTCCAAAACATGGCTTTTGAAGGTTACGTCATGTGACAGGCAAGTCTATGGACTTTTTAATGTTTGTTTAGTGCACTTATGAAGTACATCATTTGCCAGCCAAGTCAGCAAGCCAGATTTGTGTTTGTTTAGGGCACTAAATGATGACGTCGTAGGACGTCATGTGGCCGATATAAATACAGTGACCTCACTTCAGACGAGTGTGATTTTTTTTACAGTATTGTGTTAGGACTAAAATCATACTCTAGCTCAGTGGTTTTCAACCCTTTTCACATCAAGGCCCATTATTTATTCAACATTTGAGCCACGGACCACCATTTGATGACATTTAGCCTCTCCCAAAACTAAAGAATATTTTGTTGTCGTTGGATAAGATTTTGTCCACAATTCCATGCTGTTGGCAAACATCGATAAAAAATAACAATTCTTCCACATTACACATTAATGAACTCTTGAGAGTGTAAAATTAAACTGCTGCTGTTACCAACTCTCCGTCATTTAGCTGGGGACCACCTGGAACCCCCTCAATGACCACTGGTTGAAAACCACTGCTCTAGCTGATAAAGACAGACTGTACCAAAAACAATAGCCATCAGGCCTAGCGGAGACACCTTGGCTCTTACAAGCTATAAAATATCATGTCATATCATAATGCTTGACATACTGTATGTACTATCAAGTACATACAAAGTTTTGGCTTTGTACATACAAAGTTTAAAGTACTTTGAACTTGTACTTGAGTATAATACTTGGGTAAAAGTACTTTCCAACCACTGACCTGGGGCGTACAGATGGGGATGGGAACCCCGCCGCTGATCGTCCCACGCCGATAGGCCGGTTTGGACTGCGGCTTCCGCCTGATGGTGGCCGTGTGGGACTGCGAGTGGTGCATGCCGCCGCCCATCCGCTCGGGGTCGCCCAATAGGCTGACGGTGGAGGCGGGCCGTTTGGACTGCATCAGCTTGCGGTACTGGAAGCTCAGGTCCGAGTTGCGGGGGATGGTGGAGGACTTGTCGAAGTCCGACTGGCCCATGCCGCTGTTGCTATGGAGACGCATGTGGTGCAGGGAAATGGAGTCCCCGTCACCCCCATGGAGAGAGATGGACTCGTAGTCCACTAGGGGGAGGGAGGGAGAGGGAGGGGGAGAGAGAGAGAGAGAGAGAGAGAGAGGTTTAGATGTGTTGTATTTAAGTTACTCCCTACTGGTTTTGTAACTTTGTTCCATCTTCTATCTATCTATAAATGCACCAAGTCTCTGTACGTCTGTCTGTCTGTAATCCACGTAACTCGAGAACCGTTTGATCCACCGCCTTCAAATTCGACACACGCGTTCCACACCACCAAAGGGGGTGCAGTGGCCGGTGTCGAGTCGGTCGGACTCACGGTTGTCCAGAACCGCCCCAAAAAGGCCTCTGCCCGGGCTAGTAGGCCAGTGCCCAACAGGCACCGCTGTAGAGGCTCCAACACATAATATCTGGGTGGGGCATGCATTTCCAACTTATGCCAGTGCCCAAGTATGCCAGTGCCCAACAGAATAGAAGATTTGTGTTAAAAAAATGCTAAATTATTAAAAAACCTTTCCAAACATTTTTGAGAGACAATTGAAACTATTTTATTTTGTCTTCCAGGTCATCACTTCAGTTGAGTCATGAACCTTTTAATACTTACTTCAGTACAGGCTACAGATCTTTACTTCTTGCCTCCTCCTGGCAGGTTTCCTTTTTTATATTTGGTGTACCGTTTTTTTTCTTTTTTTATGGTTTTACAATTTGTGCTAAATAAATAAATCAAATCAAACTGTGATGTTGGCTTTAGACCTTAAGTCAACTCACTGGACAACACGTAGGATTTTGAAAGTCTGACCACATTTTAATCTGTCCCTGGATTAATTATTAGAAAAATGTAATTATTGCACTGACAGCAGCAAAACAACACAGCAACACCGAGACGTACAGTGGTGTGTGTGTGAGAGAGAGATAAGAACATGCGTCATTATGGAAATGTTGGCTTTTCATCATCGTGAAAATGGCTAACAATGTTATTGAATTACTGTCAGTCTCACACACACACACACACACACACACACACACACACACACACACACACACACACACACACACACACACACACACACACACACACACACACACACACACACACACACACACACACACACACACACACACACACACACACACACACACACACACACACACACACACACACACACACACACACACACACACACACACACACACACACACGGCGCTGACATGACGTTCTAACACAGTGATTCTCAACCTCTTGAAATTCAAATATTGATATATTTTGTTTATCCCTGGGACCCCGGTCTACACTGTACAAATCCTCAGTGTTAGTATAACTCTTGTTGTACTGGTCTGGAGCTAATCTGTTGTACTGGTCTGGAGCTAATCTGTTGTACTGGTCTGTAGCTAATCTGTTGTACTGGTCTGTAGCTAATCTGTTGTACTGGTCTGTAGCTAATCTGTTGTACTGGTCTGTAGCTAATCTGTTGTACTGGTCTGGAGCTAATCTGTTGTACTGGTCTGGAGCTAATCTCGCAGATCGCTGGATGTCTGCAGTGTTTCCAGTGATTGGAGGCCTGTTGAGAACTCTATAATGTATGGATAGCAGCATGCTACTGTCCACTGTTGAGAACTCTATAATGTATGGATAGCAGCATGCTACTGTCCACTGTTGAGAACTCTATAATGTATGGATAGCAGCATGCTACTGTCCACTGTTGAGAACTCTATAATGTATGGAGATAGCAGCATGCTACTGTCCACTGTTGAGAACTCTATAATGTATGGATAGCAGCATGCTACTGTCCACTGTTGAGAACTCTATAATGTATGGATAGCAGCATGCTACTGTCCACTGTTGAGAACTCTATAATGTATGGATAGCAGCATGCTACTGTCCACTGTTGAGAACTCTATAATGTATGGATAGCAGCATGCTACTGTCCACTGTTGCAAACCATAATATCTTTCAGGACGTTAGTATGCATTCCACGTACTACTGAGTAGCTAGTACGTTTTCCGACATCCTAAAACGTCTCACGTTAACACTACATCGTCGGGTGGAAACCTCATATGTCCAAAACTGTAGCAGAATCTACAAAGAAAGTAGCAGATATACTGTACAAGAGCAAAATGTGTCGCTTGGCTACTTTTTCCATTTGCAAAGAAAATTTTAAAACAAATTGAATAGAGCTTTCTGCCTGCCAACAAGGAACTAGTATGTTAGTAGTACAGTATGTATTTTAGTATAGTAGTAGTAATAGGATGTTAGTAGTACAGTATGTATTTTGGGACCCATATTTATGTGTCTATAAGATTCCTCCCACCAGAGGTGATGAAAGCGACAAATACGCCATCATCATTTACATGACAATTATGTTCCCAGCATCATTTATCATTATGACACACCGATGGTGACAGACAGACAGGCAGGGAGGGAGACAGACAGACAGACAGGCATACAGGCAGGCAGGCAGGCAGCTAGGCAGCTAGACAGACAGACAGACAGACAGACAACTAAAACAATGATGGAAAATGTTCGTAAAACAAAACAAAAAAACTAAGCTATGCGAACGTCAGAGACATATTTTAAGGAAGGAACTTAAAATATTGGCAATTTCGTCAACAGATAAAAAACTAGACTAGGGAGGGACTAGTGGAGAAGAAGTAATTTTATGCTTGGTTGAGCTCGGATGAATTCTGAAAATAGCAGATCTATAAGCTCACTAAAATCACATATTTAGTGGACTAAAACTACACTAAAACAAAATCAAAACTTGCTGTCAAAATCAACGCTGATAGACAGACAGACAGGCAGACAGACAGACAGACAGACAGACAGACAGACAGACAGACAGACAGACAGACAGACAGACAGACAGACAGACAGACAGAAAGGCAGAGCGACAGACAGAGGCAGAGCGACAGACAGAGACAGAGCGACAGACAGAGACAGGCAGACAGACAGAAAGACAGACAGACAGGCAGAGCGACAGACAGAGACAGACAGACAAACAGAAAGGCAGGCACGACAGACAGACACCTACCATAGAGAGGCTCTTTCTTTAAAGCTAGAAGAGAACAAGGAAGGAGAATTTAGCAGGAAAATTACAAATAAATGAAGACACTAAAGAGAAAATGCAGAGGAGCTCAGAATGAAGATTTGTAGAAACAATTACAAGACTCACTAGCACCCCCTAGAGGCCATGCTGCTACACCGATGTACTGTATCTGTGTGAGTACCATGCAAATAGTGTGTGTGTGTGTGTGTGTGTGTGTGTGTGTGTGTGTGTGTGTGTGTGTGTGTGTGTAGTACGTACCATGTGAGGGTATGGTGTCTTCGGAGCAGGAGGGTGTGGTGGTCTGTGTGCTGTAACCACTGGAGCAGTGCAGGGAGTCCCGGCTGCTCCTCGGGGCGTCCGGATTCAAACCCCCAACCCCCAACGTCAGAGCCAGCTGCTCTCTGGCCGAACACGACTGGAGAGAGAGAGAGAGCGAGAGAGAGAGAGAGAGATGTAATGATCCGTTATTGGTTTTAATGGTTTTACTCCATTGTTCTCAGGTAAGTTTGTGACGTTAGTTTATTTACAGCACACACATGGCAATAATGCAGAGTTACAGTAAATTCACACTGTGAGGGGGTTAGAGGAAGTGGCAGAGGAAGATGGAGAGAGACAGACGAGGGGTTATGTCCCTGCTCATGACACCCCCTAGTGTCCATGATGAGACATGGACGAGGACCATCTAGATTCTAGACTAGAGACACTGTACATGACATCATAAACAGTCAAGCATTTTACACCATTTGTGTGTTTGTTTCTGAGAGCTAATGGAAGCTATTGAAGTCTCAATAGAACGTGTCATGTAGCAGTGAGCACAGATGAAAAACAATGCTCCAACAGCCTCAGTGAGCCTTCTGTTCTTCTAACTAAAGGAGCTACGCTCTAGGGCGGGCAGCCATCTCTCTGAAAGAGAGAGAAAGACTTAAACCTAGTTTATGTTTTTATTTTATGTAACCTTTATTTAACCAGTAAAAACACATTGAGACTGCGTCTCTTTTTCAAGTGGGAACTGGCCAAGCGGCAGAATACATAATTACACTTTCAATGCTACATTGTACATGTCAAGTTATACAACAGCCAAATAATAAATCCATGAACAGTACCTCCAGAAGCCTATAGAATATATACAACAGTACTACAAAATAATACACTAACAATAACCGGGTACAAGAACATTTGTACACGAATACACAAGTACATTTATGGACCGGAACCAAAATAAATGTTGCATGATGAGAATGATGATGATGAGAACAGCAGACATACAATCTCACAACCAGTGTTCATTTTGTTGACTAAAACTATGACGAAACATTTAAAACATTCTTGTAATTTAAGGTGTGGTGCTCAGCCACTCGTCATGAGCTTGTAGATCGGCTATTTTGGGCACACAGCTAAGTAGAAATCATGCATTACGACAGCATCACAAGCCGGCAAATTAAACATTTATCGACTAAAATAAACTGTAGATTAAGTCGACTAAAAACCTCTCAGGCGACTAAAATGTGACTAAAAGTAATTGGAATTTTATTCAAAAGACTATCTAAAAGTAAACGTCAGAATCACAACGTGACTGGGCTGGGGTGGATCGGGTCAAAAACTAGGCCCCGACATTTGGCCTAGACTGGCACGCACATAGCAGCTCCGTCAAGGCACACACAAACATTAAATTTTTTTAAATCATTATTATTATTATTCATTTTATTTTGTTCCATTCATTGGTCGGCCCACTGGGCATATGCCTGGTGTGTCAAGTGGCCAGTCCTCCAGTCCAGGCCTGCAACTCATCAGGGCGTTGCATTGTGAGCTTGTAGGTCTGCTATTACCCGGCGCGCCCAAGTATGAACCAGGCTTTTAGACTTCAGGCTTACCTTCCCAGATGCAGACATGGCTCTGGCCCTCTCAGCGTGGTGGGTGTAAGCGTTGTGCGGGGGTGCCAATGATCCGTTCTCCGCCCCACCACTCCCCCCCGGGCCGGACCACGACGCCAGCTGATTGGTGGAGCCGCCAAGCGAATCCTGAATCAATGAATCATCAATGTCACCAATAGGATTGAAAAACAGCATTACATGTCCTCAAGGTAACCCATTTAAACCTGAGGCCGGTCTTGAAAAGGCCTTCTAAAGGTTTTATTAAAGACACCGTAAAACCGGAGGTCTTTCTGAGAAACTTCATAGAATTGAATCCGGAAATCGGGAATCCAGAAAAGTACAGATAGAGACTACAAAATTCCCAGCTTCAAAGATAAAGTAATGCTGTCACGGCTGCCGGTCTAAATGGGTTAAAAAAACTAATCCGATATTGGTGTGTCTTGCTGCAAGTCATATTTTTGTGTTTTTGTTAAAATGTTAAATCTCTACATTCCGATAGTAATCATCGTTAGAGAGTGTTTGTTCAGCAACAGGGCTCTCCCTGTCTTTCCAACTAAGAAAAACGGAATACAGAGCTATTTAACACTTTAACACAAAATAAAATATATCACTTATAGCATATTTCAGAGCTAAAACACTAGACCAGGATTCTTCAACGGGAGGTCCAGGACCACTAGGGTGTACTCAAGAGTTACTACAGGGGTTGTGAGCTTGTAGATCGGCTATTTTCGGCAAAGTTGGTGTAGAAGGAGCAAACCAAGTACAGAGCCAAAGGTCAAGTTTACTAAGTATTGAGGGCTTACTGTAATTATTATGTCTGAAATAAACCAAAACTCAAAAAGTCAATGAAGCCATCTAAGAAATGTTATACAATATGTATTGGGGGTCCCTGCTTTGTCTTTCTCCTAGGGGTCCTTGGCCTGAACAACGTTGAAGACCCCTGCTCTAGACTTCATAAAAAGGGAACACACATATGGTTTGGTTACAGAAATACATGGTGTCAAACAAATCACAGGAATATTGCATATGTTGTACTGTACATGTCTTCATGATGGTGACTTTGAGATAACAGGTACGGTAGACATTTGTGTCCGGGTAGCTCTATGAGAGCTATCGCCTTTGGACCACAAGGTCATGGGTTCGATCCCGGCACGGCTGCCAACTCAGTGTATGAGTAGCATGGCTTGGGTGCGGCAAGTCGTGCGGGAAGTACTGGGAGCTGATGGTAGGTGTGGCGCTCCACCTCAGCATCCATCTCCCAGGGGTCTAGCACATTGTCACAGGACACGTCACCACACACACGCACATGCACGTACGTACGCACGCACGCACACTATTCATTTACCCTAAACAGTCACACGCCCAGAGATACATGGGAAGAAGACATGAGGGACGTATGGAGGATCGAGGGGGAGTATTTGTATGTCCTCACGCTCGTGGTCAAATCCCTGCGGCTAACGTGACCAGGAAGCAGCGCACATCGCTGGGGGGTGGGGCCACGCCGACCGAGGCGGGAGGGGGAGTTCCCCACGCTGAGGGAGCGGCCGGCTTCATCGTGGCCAATCAGCAGGAAGGGGGAGGAGCATCGCTACACATAGGAGATGGTTAGACCGGTGTGTGTGTGTGTGTGTGTGTGTCTGTGTGTGATTTATAGATTCAGGTCTAAATTATAAAAGGACACATCAAGCAAAACCAAAGTTTATGGGTCATAAACCTTGTACAGTATGTTCACATTTCAAAGTTTTTTTCTGTAAATTGATGCCCTAGTTTGTCATACAGGAATGACACACAAAAGTAGCAAAACTAGTCAATCTACACGTGCTGTGAGCTTGTAGATCTGCTATTCTTTACTTTGTTTTACAAGTGAATGTGTGTGTGTGTGTGTGTGTGTGTGTGTGCTTTATGAATATTTAACCAAGGAAAAATATTAACAAGAGCTTGTTGTGACTAAATAATAACCACATTTGGATCCATTGGAATATGTAGTTATTTTTCTAGTTCCTATTTTTTTTTGTATGTACACGTTGTGAGGTTTCTACCCGACAACTGTTTCTCAAGTGTGTGTGTGTGTGTGTGTGTGTGTGTGTGTGTGTGTGTGTGTGTGTGTGTGTGTGTATTACCATTCCATCCATAGCACAGCTGATTGAGTCCAGCGAAGGGACATGTCTCACTGACCCACACTGGTATGTACTATGGAGAGAGAGAGAGAGAAGTTTAATCCAGGCTTGGGTGTGCAAACCTCCGGGTATGGACTAGTGTTTATAAACACACCGAATACCAGACAACACCACCACCGCTGAGAAGAGACGTCCAGAGACCAAAGCACCATCCTGCATCATTTAACCACAGAACGGGAGGATTATTTTCTTGTCACGATGAACGGAAAACTCATTTATCTTCTCCTGCAAACTACTGTGCAGCCAGGGTGTACACTCCGCCACGCGGCTGACAGCTGACGTAGATACAATCTGTTATTATACAGTATGTGTATGTATGTGTAGGAGCAGTGACCGCTTATCGGGTGCCATGTTTTCACCCAAACACGACAAGATGTAATTTCAGGACAGGACGTCTTGACCAAGTTGACCCAGACTAGTGGGATCCAAGGGCGGGGGGGTGTAGGGGGGAGCTCTAGAGCTGGGGTTCTCAACCTTTTCAGGCTGTGACCCTCCAAAATAATCACATTTCAATTTTCAACTGGGGACCTCCCCAACCTGACAAGCACTTGGAGTTGTAGGAGTATTTACTTTGACTCGGTTCCACAGATACATATTGTGAATAGATTGGCTATTTTGACAATTCTATTCTTTATTATATTATTTGACAATTTGGCCAATGTCTGGCCAGTTTGTATAGTATAATTGTTGATTACTTTTGATGTAGTAATGTTTTTTTTCCTTTTTTTTTCCTTCTTATTTTTTGAGGTATTAAATCGCAAGACATGGCCAAAGCATTTACGGGGGTCCCCAGTCAAAAATGTTGAGAACCCCTGCGGGGGTCTTCAACGTTGTTTTCAGGCTGAGGACCACTTCTGGGACAAAGAGATGAAGCAGGTTCCCCCCCCCCCCCCACACACACACACACACACACACACACTACATATTGTATAATAAAATCGTGTCGCAGAATAAACCTTTTCATAGATTTCACAGACCACTTAATATACTATTTTGACAGCACTATCATCCAGGAAAATTATGAAAGGTTTTGGAGATATGATAATTGAAAATAACTCTAAAACTATACGATTATACTGTTTTCTTGTCCACATTTGAATTAGGCCGCTACATACTTCACAGAGAGTCCCACCAAACACGGTGTGCCGATCGGAAGAAAGTTCTGCTGACATAAGTCAGAAGTCAACGGCCTCAGAACTCAGAGGTCCAATGACGATTGGAAGTATACTGTGGGCTTAACCCATTTTGGGCGGGAACCCCTTTTGGTGTTTTAAACATTATGTTATAATTTAGCTATTGAAAAATAGCAGATCTACAAGCTCATAGCGCGCCACCGAGTGGCGCGCTACGAGCTTGTAGGTCTGCTATTTTTGAAAAATCGTGAAAATATTTATTTCAGAAAACTGGAGGATTTAGAAGATTTTTTTTTTAATTTTGAGGTCAGGCCTAAATGGGTTAAAAATGTAATTTAGCCTAGCATGCTGTTTAGACAGATGCTAGGTTTGATGTTCAGCCGGTCAACTTTGCATTTATTTACATGTGTGCGTGTGTGTGTGTGTTTGTGCGTGCGTTACCTGCTGATGCTACTCTTCCTAGACATTGTGTTACTGGGAGAGGCAGGAGGAGTCTGGTACGAATAACTGAAGTCTGAACACTTCAGGTCCAAGATGACCTGCACATGCACACACACACACACACACACATACAGATAAAGATACGCATATACAGGTGACAAATAGTGTTAACATATGTTAATTGTGAGAGAAAGAGAGAGGGAGAGAGAGAGAGAGATAACCTGTTCACTAGAAGGGGGCAGTTTATTGGGGTCTGCTGTGAGGTTGGTGAGGTCCTCTAGAATAGTCTGAAGGTGGGTCACTTCTCCCAGCATGCCGATCTCGTGGTCCTGCACACACACACACACACACACACACTTAGGAGATGGACTAGTCATCTCAGTAGACCATGCATTTGTAGGATTTATGTACCATGTCGCCTCTGGTGAATCCAATAAGGATGGACTATCTTCCTAAATTAACAATCTTTGATAGAGCCATTTGTATGGTTGACAGAATGCGGACGCACCAGCACTGGTTTCATCAAGGTGACAAAGCCACAGAAGCGAGCTCTCTCCTCCACCAGCGCTCTGACCACAGCCTTCTTCTCCGTCTCCTCTAGCACCGCGTAGCGCACGTTCACATCCTGTAGCGCACTGTCCAGCTGTCCCCGCACCTCACCCTTCCCTGTGGACGTGGACGTGGACGTGGACGTGGACGTGGACGTGGACACACACACACACACACACACACACACACACACACACACACACACACACACACACACACACACACACACACACACACACACACACACACACACACACACACACACACACACACACACACACACACACACACACACACACACACACACACACACACACACAGTTATTATACTGTCCCCGCACCTCAACACACACAGGTAGGAGCAAAAAAGTTTATAGATCGGCTATTTTCAAATGTACTAGAAATAAAATGGGCTTAAATACATTGGTTAATGTTAATGTAACTAGTAGTGGCATAATGAAGTACAATCTCCTCTGAGATGTAATGGAGTACAAGTAAGAAGTATTGGACATATTGACATAATCAAGTAAAGTAAAAGTACCTCATTTTTTTTAAACTTAAAAGCACAGTACTTGAGTAAATGTACGTAGTTACTTTATCTAAAGACCTAGCAGCATGCAGACATACAGTACTGCAAGGCAATGGCTGCAGTGTCTGACTGCTACCAGCAGAGGTCAGCACAACACCGCACCAACATACCCACACTCAAAGTTTGAGTGGTTAAGGCTGACAGTGTTGTGCAAAAATATAAAGGACACTTGTGTGTGTGTGTGTGTGTGTGTGTGTGTGCGTGTGTGTGTGTGTGTACACACATGCGTTAGATGTATAAAAGAAGCATTAGGATGCGTAACAAACCATGGGAGAGGAAATAATTGCGCACACACGCGCATGCACACACACACAAGAGCGAGAAAGAGAGAGAGAGAGAGGGAGAGACAGAGAGAGAGAAATGGAATGATCTCTCTCTCTGATGTGATTTAAAGCTTGTTTATTGGAGTCAACCACCAGCCATGTGAGCTTCACCAGCTAACAGTCACATGAGAGACAGAGTGAGAGAGAGACAGACAGAGAAAGAGAGAGAGATCATCTCCACTCCCTCCACAAACACACAGCGGAACAAAATAGTAAACTCATGATTCACACTTAAACAGTCTTGTTAAAACACCACTTCAACAACGTGCACTCATTACTGACATCAGTGACACATCAGATCAGTGCTTCTGGACAACGCCTATCTGACCCACTCGATGCCGGGCCCACTGGGCACCCCCTCTAGACAACGCCTATCTGACCCACTCGATGCCGGGCCCACTGGGCACCCCCTCTAGACAACGCCTATCTGACCCACTCGATGCCGGGCCCACTGGGCACCCCCTCTAGACAACGCCTATCTGACCCACTCGATGCCGGGCCCACTGGGCACCCCCTCTAGACAACGCCTATCTGACCCACTCGATGCCGGGCCCACTGGGCACCCCCTCTAGACAACGCCATATCTGACCCACTCGACACAAGGCTCACTGGGCACCCCCTCTAGACAACGCCTATCTGACCCACTCGACGCCAGGCTCACAAGCCCCAAGCTCTCAGAACGACTGTCCTACGTTGAAGCTGCCACTACCTAAAGTGGAACTGCAGCACGTCCATGGAGGTGGACGGACATTCAGTGACGTCATGTGCGTAAAATGCGTCAACCCTGACCTCAAATTTGAGACCGCTCTCAACTTCCGCTCGCTCGAGCCATTGAGTTATAATGGTACTTTCGGCAGTCTTCCGGGTGCTTCAAAATGCCACTGAGCAACTCCTATTGAAATGAATAGCAGGGGGGCGGGGCTGTCACTCTTGGTCCTCACTCTATGGGGCACCCCCTTGAGTGGTCGTGGGCGCGGCGAGTTTGAAGTCGGACGGTTCTCAGGATACGTGTACTACAGACGGACTGACGTACAGTACACACCACGTGCAGAGAGTTGACATTAACTGTAAGAAAAAACAACCTGCAGTGAACACGTCACCCTAACCCTTTGGCAAGCGGGGAACAGAGTCCAGGGAACACAGAGTACCAAAGTCCTGACGTCACTCATTCATCCCCTGGTTGAAGAAGTAATGTCTCTATGGAGCATAACTAGAGATGCTCCGATAATCGGCCAGCGATCGGCCGATATTCACTCTGATCGGTAATCGCCGGCATTTACCCTATCTGTGATCGGCAATTTACCCTATCTGGAGAAACTGATCTTTTACACCATTTAAGTGGTATAAATGTCAATCAGATATATAGTACAACATCATTTTGCATTTTTGTGACAGGCCTAAACATTCTCCCCTTCCTCCCCACACAAAGGAACAGTTTTGACATAATCATTTTGGAAATATTACAATTTGCAACTTTTCACAAGATCAGTATCGGTATCGGACCTATCGGTATCGGGCCGATCATGAGAAAAACAATCGGTGATCATATCGGTCCCAAAAAACCTGATCGGAGCATCCCTAAGCATAACATTGGCTCATCTTAGAATAGTCTCATGAGAATTGTGGTTCAAAAATAAACAAACCGTCGGGGAGGTGGCTTTCTTATTTGACGCAATATAAAAAAGTCTATGGGAATTCATAAAAGGGGGAAAAAGTACATGAACCAGTGGACTTAGCGACCTCCACCAATATTGACGTCAGACTTCGGTGTTCTATAGTCATTTTGTCCACCTAAACTCTGGTGAACATATTCACAAACTGACCCAAATCTGAACTGAACATCACACTGCTGTCTGTCCGTGCGTGCGTGCCTGCGTGCGTGCCTGCCTGCCTGCGTGCGTGCGTGCGTGCGTGCGTTCCCTTGCCGCATTCCCCCTGCAACTGTCTGAGCGGTCCGACTTCAAACTTGCCACGCGCATCGCCGAGGGCCGAGTGGGAAGTCGTGGTTCAGTTTATAATATCGTTTCTTGTTAAGTTTTTTGTCCTAGGGGTGGGTCCCTTCCTAGTTAAGTTAATGTACTTAGTCACTGTCCTCCACTTTGAACAGTACAACCTTTTATAAAACGCGTCAATGTAAAAAAGAAAAAACTAAAATAACACCACCTTGTATGAGAGCTCAAAGTGCCATACTGTCTGGCTGGGGACATGACATGACTGTATGCGTTTCCAGTGTCTCTAACAGGTCTGTCACTGTACTGCTCACACACACACACACACACACACACACAGGCTGCAATCAAAAGGCTTATTCAGCAACAAGGTCTAGACCTGTGTGTGTGTTTGTGTGTGTGTGCGTGCACGTCACACACTGATGATGTCACCAGTGTGACTCCTGGCCAGCCTGACAGACAAACTCACACATACCGCGTAGAAAACAGCCCAAACTGCACCTTTCGGCCTATAAACTGCGGCATACTGTACAGTACAGTCGTTGTAATGTCGAGATGAACGCGTACCTGCTGCGATTGTCACTGCGAGGTCGGGGGCTCCCGCAGTATCCTCGCCTCTTTTGACTTACTAGCTAGCCCCTCTAATGTCTGGCTTTTGGAAAATATGTCAAGTCAAGTCTATGGACGTTGTTTTAGAGCACTTTAAACCAACATAGAGTACGGTGTTTGTTTAAAGAAGTGAGGCAGTTCACCATGTGATTTTATTTTACAGAAAGGCAGGCACGGGTGGGCCCCAAATGACTCTGGGCCCCAACACAACTGTGTTGGCTGCGTCACGGTTGTTACGTAGGCCCCTGTGTTGGTGTGTGCGCTTGTGCGTGTGTGTGTGTGTGTCTGTGTGCGTTTGTGTGTGTGCGCGCGCGCGCGCGTGTGTGCCAGTGTTTGTGTGTGTTGGTGCTCTGAAGTGGTCCTACTCCACATAATGACAGATCAAAACACACGCCCACACATATTTATTTTTAGTGTTGGGATTACATTTAGGAAAACATTCATGTTAGGATTAGGATTACACATTTAGAGGTCAGGTTTAGGGGTCGGAGTATGCCTGTATTTATATTTAGTTGTGATGCACACCAAAAATAGCAGATGTACAAACTCACAGCGCCCCCTAAGCGTGTGTAGATCTGCTATTATCAGCGTGTCAACACCGGGCCACAAGAAATATATGAATGGCACATGTTGGTGTCCTTACAAGTACAGTAATACAAGTGTGTGTGTGTGTGTGTGTGTGAGGGGGGGGGGGGGGGTCATGTCATCATTATGTGGTAACTGGTGGCCAACAATAGAACATGACTGAGCACTTTCTCTCCCTCTCTCCCCCTCTCTCGCTCTCATTAAACATGAATTGCAGCAGAGAGAATGAGAGAGAGAGAGAGAGAGAGAGAGAGAGAGAGAGAGAGAGAGAGTAACAGAGAGATGTTTGGATGAGAACATGTCCAGAGATGTTTACACCACATCACACACTCTGCTGTGGCTGGACCTGCCCTCTTCTGTGTGTGTGTGTGTGTGTGTGTGTGTGTGTGTGTGTGTGTGTGTGTGTGTGTGTGTGTGTGTGTGTGTGCGCTTTCAACTGCTTTGATTATGGGATGGCCATGCCAGGTGCTACCATGGTAACTGCAGGGTGTGTCACACAACCGCCCAAAAAAACACAATAAGGACGGCCTTCCCATCAGCCACTGGGCCACACCCAGGGAACTCTGGGTTGCTATGGCGACAGAGCAGGTAAGTTAGCACAGCTAACCCTGTTTGTTTAACTGCTGCAGTGGTTCTCAAAGTGTGGTCCGGGGACCCCAGGGGTCCTTGGGGGGGATTCCAGAGGGTCCCCAGCATAATTAGTTAATAGCATCACAATGATTTGAACTATATTAACCATATTTTATACTTCAAAAGTAGCAGATATACAAGTGGAAGAGCGGAAGTTGAGAGCGGAAGAGTTTGAATAATTTAGCTTTTTGCTACACAAATCTTGTCTTCTGGGGATCCCTGGCACAAAACATTTCCAGATAAATAGTGGCGGCACAGCAGAGGTTACAGATAGGGGTGGGCGATATGGTGATAAATATCGTTGAGATGATACGGTGTCTCTACGATATGCCTTTTCAGAGATATCGTATATAGTGTGATACAGTGAATGCACATTCTATGACTTGCAGTTGTATACTGTATACCTTAATTGATACTTCTGTAGAAAGACTAAATGGTCTGTTTTCTTTCAGTTTTGTTACCTTGTAGGTGTTGGTACTGTTAAGTAACTTGGAAAATAAGCACAAAAACAAACATGAAAAAGAACTGTGATAATATTGTGGATCGTGAAAGAATGGTGATATTATACTTTTCCATATCGCCCACCCCTGGTTACAGAGTTACAAAAGAGTAAGTACTGTACAGCAATACAGTGCAAAAATAAAAAGACCGTCAGCGATGCAGAGCAACGGTAAATGAAGGTACAAAACAAATAAAGTGTCCATTACAGTCAGTGCTTCATAAGTGCCTCGTCATCATATTTCGTCGTAAAACAAATAATTATCAGCGCAGTGCCAAACAAACAAAAAGTGTCCATTCAGTCAGTGCAATAGCATGAGAAGTGAAAGTGCTCACAGTGGAAAAACCTGCACAAAAAAAGCACCACTCTAGGAATGTCATTAGAGGTCAGAGCCTTTGAAACATCCATTTATTCCAGGTTAAGCTACAGTTGACCTGACCAAGTGAAATGGATGTCCGCACGGCCAAATCTATCTATAAATGCACCAAGTCTCTGTGTACATACATACATACATACATACATACATACATACATACATACATACATACATACATACATACATACATACATACATACATACATACATACATACATACATACATACATACATACATACAGTACGTGTGTACATCTGAAATCCACGTAACTCGAGAAACCGTTCGCCTCACCTTGACTTGAAAAGGATTGAGAAAAGCTTGTGTGAATGTGTGTTTGTGTGAACAGGTGTGAATATAATGCAGACTGTAAAGTGCTTTGAGTAAATTAAATGTTCAACATCAATGGTCAACATGTCAATGTTATCTCACATAAAAATTGTATCGACGAAGAAAAGAGGAGAGAGAAACAGTGGAAAATACAGTGAGAAAGCCGAGAGACAGACAGCTGAGTGACAGACAGTGGAGAGACAGACAGTAAGAAAGCTGAGGGGGAGACAGTTGAGGACAGACAGTAGTAAAGCTGAGACAGAGAGTATATAGGAACTTGTGTATGAGATACTGAGGAGACATTTCTCATAGGACTGTACTATACAGCCATGCTTCGTCCTTACCTTTCTTCACCTTCTTCTGTAGTTTAATGGTGTCTGAAGACTTCTTTTTAATGTCTGCTCTGGCCTTCTTATACTCTGAGAGAGAGAGAGAGAGAGAGAGAGAGAATAATTTCAATTTAGCTTCTTTTCCAAATTTGCTTTGTTGATATTAAAATAAATAATAAAAGAAATTATAAAAGAAATAATTGCTTCTTGATTATTCAATTAATGGAATAGACAACAATAGACTAAATAAAATAATACATCAGCACTAAGAGAAATGTGTAGAATAGTGGTTGGTTCATTGCATGTACTGGTATTAGTAGAGGAGTACTGTTGCTTTAAGCGATTCACACAACATTTTGATTGGTTTCGTGTCAATTGTACAAATTAACATGTGCAGACACATTCAGAGTGATACATCAGAGTGTAGCACATTCACAGTCGAACAATACCAAATTTTTTATGGCACAGTTGCTCTTTTGTAACTGGTGGATTGATGTTTGTCTGTGTGGTCTAAGTCTGGGGGGTCCCCAGCAAGAAAAAACATTATGCAGAGTCACAATCATTTAACCCCTTAATCCATAATTTATATGTTGGCTTTTCAAAAATAGCAGATGATTGATAGTATTAAGATTGTTTTCCCCTCTCCTGGGGGTCCCTGGCACAAAACACAAGTTCATGTCAGTGAATGACTAAAGACATTCTCCACTGTGCCAGACTGTGGGAGGTGAAATGGCACGTTCACATAGAGTTATGACTGGGACAATGATTTACCTCCACAAAACTAAACAAATACTGTACAACAAAGGATGAAAGTTGGGACACGTTCTTGAGTTGACATAAGAGAAAACATTGGGTAGGGCTGCAAAGGTTTTCTTCTGTAATCTCTAAGAAATGTCACATAAATGACTTTATTCATGTGACATTTCAAAGTTGCGTAGCTCTGATTCACACTTTGAATAAACGTCATGGTTTGGTCTATAATGACTTATAAGTGCTATTATAATGCCTTATAAAGCGCCTATACAGCATTATAACTCAAAAATGTTTATAATAATTTATAAGAACTCCTAACGAGGTTTATGAAGTGTAAGCGTTGCTCAGCAGAACACCACATTACATTAACGACCAGGTAAAAATTAACTTACAAAAGACTATGACCACTACGCCAAAATATGCTGTCAAGATCAACCAAACATACTGTTACATTTCCGTCTCTATTTTGTAACCCAGTCACAGAAACACATGACTGGTTACGTGCTCACTCACCGGTAGTGAGCCGATACTAAGCTACCTGCCAGAGGGTAAGGATTTAAGACCCTTTCACAATAACTTGCTGTTTCACAAGGTTGTTTACAAGGATGTTGAAGCATGCTGCAGGAGTATGCGGGAACATTGTGGGCTATATCTTGCGCCACCCCTTAACCCTTATCCCTAAAAATATAAATATAGTTCAAATAGCCGATCTACAAGCTCACAATGTCGCCATGTAGATCGGCTAGTTGAACTATTTTAAAATGTTTTTCAAAATAGTAAAAAATGGCAAATACGTTAGGGATAAGGGATAAGGGTGGCGCAAGATGGAGCCCTGTATGTCCATGTTTATTGATTTATTTCGTAAATGAATGCCCTACTTCATCATACAAGATTGTTCTGGCCATCTTTGATCTACAAACTCACAAGTTGCGTTGTGAGATTGCGTTGCGTTGTGAGATTGCAGACCGGTTATTTGGGCTATTCCTGTAACACTTTGAAAAAAAGTAAGCCTTGCCGAGTCACATGTCCCATAGGTGTCCAATCTGGTCAATCTGGTCTTCAAGTATATTGAAAGTGAACGTGGTTAACTGTCTGTGGGTTTTATAAATGTATAGCCAATGCAAACAAGAGCTTGTGACTAAATAATATATCAGATAACAGTTCCTTTTTTCTATTTCTTAAAAACATGAATGGTTTGGAGTTACAGGAGCAACGATATTATTATAGTCCTACAGTATCTAATCTGGAGTTGTGCCTCGCCATGGAAAAAAATGACAATGCTGTGAATATTTCCAACCTTTCAGCCATCAGTGGTGAAAAGGTTCTCTCTCTGTGCACAGTGAAGTGAAGCAGTGGTGAAAAGGTTCTCTCTCTGTGCACAGTGAAGTGAAGCAGTTTGAAAAGGTTCTCTCTCTGTGCACAGTGAAGTGAAGCAGTTTGAAGCACGTTCAACCTGATGTCAGCCGTTTTCACAACTTGTTGCACGACTTAGAACATAGAGCTTAAGTTGTTTAAGCTGCCTTAATCACTTTGACACGGTCATGACAGGTCCACTTGGATGTGTGTATATCATTAGCATTATGTGTGTGCGTACGTGCGTGCGTGCGTGTGTGTGTGTGTGTGTTTTGCGTGTGCACGCTCGCGTGTGTGACATGACATGCTTGTTGTATCATGACTGAGGACATATTCCTTGATTTTGTGGATGTAACTTTGCTGCACCTGAACTATGTATGTCCTTGTATGCAATTTCCTCTGTGTGGACATAAATACATAGTTAAAATGTGTGTGTACCTTTAGCGTGGTCCTTTCCTCTGTGTGGACATAAATACATAGTTAAAATGTGTGTGTGTGTACCTTTAGCGTTGTCCTTTCCTCTGTGTGGACATAAATACATTGTTAAAATGTGTGTGTACCTTTAGCGTGGTCCTTTCCTCTGTGTGGACATAAATACAGTGTTAAAATGTGTGTGTACCTTTATCGTGGTCCTTTCCTCTGTGTGGACATAAATACATTGTTAAAATGTGTGTGTACCTTTAGCGTGGTCCTTTCCTCTGTGTGGACATAAATACAGTGTTAAAATGTGTGTGTACCTTTAGCGTGGTCCTTTCCTCTGTGTGGACATAAATACATATATAAAATGCGTGTGTACCTTTAGCGTGGTCCTCTATGTGGACATAAATACATAGTTAAAATGTGTGTGTACCTTTAGCGTGGTCCTCTGTGTGGACATAAATACATAGTTAAAATGTGTGTGTACCTTTAGCGTGGTCCTCTGTGTGGACATAAATACATAGTTAAAATGTGTGTGTACCTTTAGCGTGGTCCTCTGTATGGACATAAATACATAGTTAAAATGTGTGTGTACCTTTAGCGTGGTCCTCTGTGTGGACATAAATACATTGTTAAATGTGTGTAATGTACCTTTAGCGTGGTCCTTGTCCAGCTGACTGGTGATCTTCTTCCATTCCTCCATCTTCAGTTCTAATGGAGAGATGAGACTGTCTGATAGAGATCTGAGAGAGAGAGAGAGAGAGAGAGAGAGAGAGAGAGAGAGAGAGAGAGAGAGAGAGAGGGATATGGATTAGATTAGTTAGTTGGAACGCTAATTTTATTTTAATTTTATTTAACCTTTATTTAAATCAGTAAAAACACATTGAGAGTGGGGGAACTGGCCAAGAGGCAGAAATAAAATGACACTTCAATACCACATCGTCAATGTTACATTTTGGACCAGCAAATACAACATCCATAATACACCTCAATAAATACAACACCTCACCAAAGTCCTACTTTTTAGTAGCAGGGCAAAATACACAATATACACGATCTGAACCTAAATATATAGGCATGAACATAGGCTAGTACATATCCAAACATGTGCAGGTGTTGGACTGTACATCTAAGATGATCCTTTTGAAACTTATTATGGGAACTTTCAAGGCCAATTTTAGTCTGGACTGTAGATCGTTCCACGACCAAGGGTCAAAGAAGGCCAGATATTTTTTACCCCCCTCGGATTGAATGCTGGTACTACACACCGCAGCCAAGCATTTGACCTGAGTTTGAGGCCGTTTTGGACCAAGTCGAATTTGGATGAAATGCAAGATGGCAGGTCACCCAGAATGGCTTTATAAATGAAAATATGCCAATGCTGAAGCCTGCGAGATGCCAATGAGAACCAACCGACTGCAGCATACAATGTGCAATGATGAGTTCTGAAAGGTGAATTAGTTATGATTAATCAAAGTAAGCATGCAATCATGCTTTTGAGAGCCCTGCAAGCCACAGTGTAAAGACTTCTATTTTAGAATTGGACTGTGATTTGTGTTGGTGCTGCACCTACACACCCTCCAGTGGATGTGTCAGCTCTATTCTCTTCTATGGCTATACATACTGTATGCTCAATATTCTTCAAATTATTTGTACTCATTGACTCATCAATAATAAGAGGAAAAAGTTGTTTCCCTGATCCTCTCTATTGTCCTCATGTGAATGTGTCATCAGCGATCCATTCAGTCCTAATGTGTGATTTGTGAAAGTGTGAAAGGAAATCCCCACCCCCACCCCCCCACACACACACACACACACAAAAGCACTGTTTTCTAAACAATGAACACAGTATGTAAAATGACAATGTTTTAGTAATATTGTTCCTGCTGTTCTACATACTACCAACCAGGTGAAGGTTGAGGCTTTCACATTTGCTTTTATGAAATACCCAAGAAGACCATTGGTGTTTTATAGAAGATGCTTCTGAACATAAGGCTAGTTTGACCACTTCAAATGCTCCAAACTTAAAATAACAAAACAAAAATGCAATGCATGCATTGAGAGCTTGTAGATAGGCTATTTTCGCTTGCATGATATGCTTCCATAGAACTTAAGACATGCTGGCTTCTATAGAATCTAAAATGACTGAAATCAGTCGTGGTGACTGAGAACTTTAATTCCATTCAATCAGATTCCAGGATTTCAGCGCCTGTCTAAAACCATGCTGTGGCAGGAGGAACACTGCCGATCTACAAGACCTCAGTGCATATGCGTGCATGTGTGCATGTGTGTGTGTGTGTGTGCGTGCGTGCGTGTGTGCGTGCGTGCGTGTCTGCGTGCGTGTGTGTGTGTGTGTGTACATACGTGGTGAACAGTTTGAGCTTGGACTCGATGCTGCGGTGTCTCATACACATCCTGGTCAGTGCTGAGCCGATCTCCTTGGTGGCTCCTGGACACAAAGAAATAAAATTAAAAAAACATTCAACTCATATCACATCACAGCCACACAATAAACATTTACAATACACAATATCAGAGTACGTTTTTTTAGGGCAATGACCATTTAGCTGAGACCCCGCACTGCAGCTGTCTATTTTATAGTATAATACTCATAGATAGCTTCATAGACTTGTTTGACAGCACCATAATTTGTTCATGTGTATATTCAGATATTAAACAACCTAAACCTTCAATACCAAATAAAACCTTTGGCTCTGTATTTGGTCCAGAGCATGGAAGCGGCACGGAGTGGGAGCGGAGCAGAGTGGCAGGATTTTGACTGGAGCACGGAGTGGGTTTTGAAATTAGTCAGAGCGGCTTCGGACCTTTCAGTGTGCCATCAGACTGGAAGGTTGATACAGAGGGTCTATAGCTGCTCTTCATAACACTCTGGAAATCAATACGATCAATATGACCAGCCTATGTAGGGAAGATACTGTTCTAAGACCTATGGACCAACCTGACCCCGACTGTAAAGTTGGCCGAGTGGCCAAGGCTCCAAAAAGTGACAGAATCCAGCAATACCATTTAGAGTGTTTTATTCTTCCCCGATGCAGCCGTATTTACAGTGGAAGGCCTAACAGACAAAAAAACACTGAAGACTAAACTCACAAAAAGACAGATGAAACTTAGCTTGAAAGCAAATTAGGAAACAAAAACCCAGAACCTAATTAACTGTATTAGGCTATAAACCCTTCCAAAAAGGGACCCCTAGCAGCTCTCCCTGGGTGTTACCTGCTTGTTGCCCAAGCCACTACTGAACCTCGGCATCCTGCAGCCTCCCTTTTATACTGGGTGAGACCATACCAAGAACACAGAATTAATTGGTAACCACTTAACTCAACTAAGGCAAACCATGGCCCATGAGTTGGTTTACACAATTATATACGGTTTTACTAAACCTATTCCAAATACATTTCAGGCACTGCATCATTAACATAAGAGAACATATAACACAAGAGCTCTTGAAACACAAGACAGACACCCCTCCTGCTCTATAGCACTTGGTACCTTCCCCCACTCAATCAAGAGGATCACCAGTACTGCAGGAGAGCCAGGTGCCACACAATCATTAACAACACAATTCCCAATCAACAGAAATGCTGTTAAAACCCATGCACCATCTTTGTGTCCATTTATAATTCATGTTTGTACAAATAATAAAATAAGAACAACATGCAACACTAATGTCCCGTCACACAGTCCTCCAAGCCGGCTTGCTGTTAAATGGAAGCAGCTGTGTAGTAGTGTTTGTTCCTCTTTAGTCTATAGGGCACGGGCTGCCCCGTGACACCGACAATACACCAAAGAAACCAAAGTACACCGTGTGTAAACGCAACGCCCGGGATTCAAACCCGGGTCTGTCACGCAGGAAGGTACACTGGAGCAAAGCATCTTATCCACTAGTCTAAGAGGGAATCATTGACTTAACGGAACCTTATAGTACAAAGTTAACCGATGGATTTGCAAAGTGTGAGATTACTGTGAGAGACAGATAGTAGGAGAGCTGAGAGGGAGACAGTGTATAGGAGAGACAGACAGCTGAGAGACAGGCAGTAGAAGAGCTGAGAGGGAGACAATGTATAGGAGAGAGACAGATAGCTGAGAGGGAGACAGTAGGAGAGCTGAGAGGGAGACAGTGTATAGGAGAGACAGACAGCTGAGAGGGAGACAGTAGGAGAGCTGAGAGGGAGACAGTGTATAGGAGAGACAGACAGCTGAGAGGGAGACAGTAGGAGAGCTGAGAGGGAGACAGTGTATAGGAGAGACAGACAGCTGAGAGACAGACAGTAGGAGAGCTGAGAGGGAGACAGTGTATAGGAGAGACAGACAGCTGAGAGACAGACAGTGTATAGGAGAGACAGACAGCTGAGAGGGAGACAGTAGGAGAGCTGAGAGGGAGACAGTGTATAGGAGAGACAGACAGCTGAGAGGGAGACAGTAGGAGAGCTGAGAGGGAGACAGTGTATAGGAGAGACAGACAGCTGAGAGACAGACAGTAGGAGAGCTGAGAGGGAGACAGTGTATAGGAGAGACAGACAGCTGAGAGACAGACAGTGTATAGGAGAGACAGACAGCTGAGAGGGAGACAGTAGGAGAGCTGAGAGGGAGACAGTGTATAGGAGAGACAGACAGCTGAGAGGGAGACAGTAGGAGAGCTGAGAGGGAGACAGTGTATAGGAGAGACAGACAGCTGAGAGACAGACAGTAGGAGAGGACTAGATGGGACAGTCTTGCTTGTCATCTAAACGACCATGAACACACAATCATTGGTGGACAAATATTCATAATAAATGCACTTTTGACTGCACTACATTTGGGACCCAAACTTACACATTATATAATGTATCAGCCGAAAATAGCAGACGCTGCAACGTGTTGTGAGCTTGTAGATCGGCTTTTTTCAGTATTTCTGACACACACACACACAATAAAACCATTGGTTTCAGACAGATCAATAATTAACACACACACACACACACACACACACACACACACACACACACACACACACACACACACACACACACACACACACACACACACACACACACACACACACACACACACACACACACACACACACACACACACACACACACACACACACACACACACACACACACACACACACACACACACACACACACACACACACAGGAGGAGTGTTTTGCCACACCCAGGCATGAGGAGGAATGGATTCAACGTTAAGGTGTGTCAGAGGTATGTTTGTTTTATTCACTATTCTTATTCACCTCACCCTCTCTGATGCTCTGTGTTCAATGGTCAAAGTCAACATGCACTGTTGCACACACATCCATATAAACAGATACGCAGTGCACACACGCACACAAAACTGGTAAACCATCTGTGCCTTGCAGCTTACACCTTAAAAAACTGAAAATGTTGCCACAGTGTGTGCTTGTACATGTGCATAGGCCTACAGTGTGTGAGACTGTGTGTGTGTGTGTGTGTGAGACTGTGTGTGTGTGTGTGTGTGTGTGTGTGTGTGGTGCGTGTGGCGTGTTGTCGCTTCTGAAGACAAATCATTATAAAACCCACACAGTGTTGTGCAAAGGTGTAAATATTAATTTAGTGTATTACTGGATGACTCACAGGGTGTGTGCACGTGTGTGTGTGTGTGTGTGTGTGTGTGTGTGTGTGTGTGTGTGTGTGTGTGTGTGTGTGTGTGTGTGTGTGTGTGTGTGTGTGTGCGGGCGGGTGTAGGGCGTTGTCCATCCGTGCTGTTCAGACTTGTCCAATCCACCTCTCAGGTGTGTTTTTTCTACCTCACTATGCATGCCAGTGTGAATGGTTGTGAATCCTGCAGGTTGTCTCCACTACTACACAAACCAAGTAAACCCTGCCATTAACCCATCAAGACCCGAGGCCAAAGACACTCGGGTGGTGCAGGCACTGCAGTGGTATCCTGCCCACCACCACGGAGGTTGTGGGTTTCAATCCACCGCAGTGCATCCGGCTTTGTCGGGCGGCACCTGTCAGCAGGGAGTGTTGGGCGGGAGGGGTAGTCCTCCCAGTGAGGCTCCTCACTGGGCGGGAGGGGTAGTCCTCCCGGTGGGGGATCCTCACTGGCAGGCGAGCCAGTAGGATCCAACAGCAGTGACAACACAGATGCTTGGGTGGGGAGGAATGAATTGGCATAACGACTACATTGGGTAGAAAAAGGGGGTAAAAATAATTGTCTACTCTAAATTAAAAATAAGAAGAAAATAAAGACCTGAGGCCGATTCCACAAATGTCTTCTAAATCCCAACAGTTTTCTGAAAACTGTTTCTATATCCGTGGTGCAAAGATTTGAGTTAGAAATGTTTGCTTTAACAATATATTCAAAGATTTGCACAGATTAAAAAAA
>NC_136790.1:33127921-33140421 GCF_951216825.1 Electrona antarctica | reverse complement strand
AATGGAACCAAATGGACGGGTTCAACACACAACACGTCAAAACACGTGATTACAATTTAGGATTTACAGTAAGCAACAACAAAAAAAAACATGGCAATACATCAAAATAGTCAGCATGAGAACCTACATAAGCTAAGAACCTAACAGTGGAATATCTATATAATGAAACTATGCATATACACTACATTGGCGGTGATTGGCACTTTGGGAAAATAATTAAAAAAATTCAATAGGCCTACATGTGATTGGCAGACAGTGAATCAGTTAAAAAGGTTACCTACTGAGGCTTTAAAATGTTTCAAGGAATAATCCACGTTAAAAAAAAATCAAGATTTTTGTTGTACCCTCTCAGAGTTAGGAGGGGTCCAAGGTCTAATCCAGTAGTCTGGGGGGTCCCTGGAATGGTCTGAGAACTGCTGGAGAGAGAATAACCTTTGGTCTTACAGGATATGAGCTGAATGTCTGCCCTCTGGCTGGAGGACCATTTAGTTCTTCTGTTGTAATGAGACTATTTATCTGACATCACTGTTTACCTGCTAATGTTACATAACCGGCTCTCTCTCTCACACACGCACACACACACGCACGCGCACACGCACGCACGGGCACACACACACGCACTCTGTGTGAATATTTCCATGTGTGTCAGTTGCTGCGGGTATCTTAGTGTGTGTGTGTGTGTGTGAGGGAGAGAGTTCTAAAGTTCCCACATGAACAGTAAGCTGAGAAGCTGGGCATCGCCACGGCAACCTACTATGGAATCCTCACACACACCTACCAGACCAGTTCTCTCTCTCTCTCTCTGAGAGGATCAAAGCAGAAAACATAAGTGTTTCTACAGGTGCTGCCGATGTGCTGTCAACACTACCTGTGCACGTGTGTGTGTGTGGGGGGGGGGGGCAGCTGGCTTTCAGATTGAGCAATCTGTGCCTCTACACGATGCACACACACACACACACACACACACACACACACACACACACACACACACACACACACACACACACACACACACACACACACACACACACACACACACACACACACACACACACACACACACACACACACACACACACACACACACACACACACACACACAGAAAAAGGGATAGAGAGAAAGATGAAATGAAAGTGAGGAAAAAGAAAGAGGAATTGCTATCGGGTGGAAACCTTGTAATACATAAATAAATAAATAAATAAATAAATACATATTAATAATAATAATAATTAATTGTATTTGTATTGCACTTTTCATTCAATCCCAGAGTGCAGAGTGTATGTCAAATGATCTACAAGCTTGTTTTCGTGACGGATTAATTTACGAAAGAAAACAGAAAGTTAAAATGATGGATATAAGAGGTTTCTACAGGACAGCAACGATATGCACCTGGTGATAGCAGGACAACGATATGCACCTGGTGATAGCAGGACAACGATATGCACCTGGTGATAGCAGGACAACGATATGCACCTGGTGATAGCAGGACAACGATATGCACCTGGTGATAGCAGGACAACGATATGTGCCTGGTGATAGCAGGACAACGATATGCACCTGGTGATAGCAGGACAACGATATGCACCTGGTGATAGCAGGACAACGATATGCGCCTGGTGATAGCAGGACAACGATATGCACCTGGTGATAGCAGGACAACGATATGCAGAGGCGTCTGGGAGAAATGCGAGGCCCTGTGCGATATTTCAGGGGGGGACAATGTGCGCTAACGCGCGCGCGCAAATTTTTTGAATTAATTAATTAATACTTACTTTTGCGTGAGAGAGAGAGAGAGAGAGGTCGTCCTCTCTCTCTCTCTCTCTCTCTCTCTCTCACACGCATAGTCATGCGTGACTAATTATTTTAAATAAAACCTTTTTTGTCCACACACAGTCCGACTCCTACATGACATGACAGCATACCTTTTCACTTCACTCGAGTCGTTTTGTTTGTGACCGGGAGCGGTTGTGCACTCAACTAGCCTACATGTGTTCAACTTGTTTTTGTTTCGTTTCCATTGTGTGTATAATTCGACTGCGTTGCGCGGTGGCGCGGCCGATCTCCAAGCTCACAACGCGTCGCGCTGCAACGCATTGTGAGCTTGTAGATCTGCTCTAATTCTGCAGCGCAAGCTAGCACGGCACTGCGCAGCGCAAAGGGGGACAACAGGGGGCCCCACGACCGGACGGCCGGGCGTTGCTTAACGGGAGGCTGAATAAGTGACGCCGGTTGGGAGGAGGAGGCGACGCGCGGCCGTCGGAGGCCCCCCTGGGAGGCGGCTCCAAGCCGACCGCAGCTTAAATAGGTGAAAAATCAACTGCGACGGCCGACGGAACGGGCTGCGATGCGATTGTTTCTTAAAAAAATAAAAAAATAAACACTGCCTAGCGCGAGGCCTCGCATGCGCGAGGCCCTGTGTGGCGGCACCATTCGCACTACCCTTAAAGCGGCCCTGACGATATGTGCCTGGTGATAGCAGGACAACGATATGCACCTGGTGATAGCAGGACAACGATATGCGCCTGGTGATAGCAGAACAACGATATGTGCCTGGTGATAGCAGGACAACGATATGCGCCTGGTGATAGCAGGACAACGATATGCACCTGGTGATAGCAGGACAACGATATGTGCCTGGTGATAGCAGGACAACGATATGTGCCTGGTGATAGCAGGACAACGATAAGCACCTGGTGATAGCAGGACAACGATATGCACCTGGTGATAGCAGGACAACGATATGTGCCTGGTGATAGCAGGACAACGATATGTGCCTGGTGATAGCAGGACAACGATATGCACCTGGTGATAGCAGGACAACGATATGCACCTGGTGATAGCAGGACAACGATATGTGCCTGGTGATAGCAGGACAACGATATGCGCCTGGTGATAGCAGGACAACGATATGCACCTGGTGATAGCAGGACAACGATATGCACCTGGTGATAGCAGGACAACGATATGCACCTGGTGATAGCAGGACAACGATATGCACCTGGTGATAGCAGGACAACGATATGCGCCTGGTGATAGCAGGACAACGATATGCACCTGGTGATAGCAGGACAACGATATGCGCCTGGTGATAGCAGGACAACGATATGCGCCTGGTGATAGCAGGACAACGATATGTGCCTGGTGATAGCAGGACAACGATATGTGCCTGGTGATAGCAGGTCGCAGGACAACGATATGCACCTGGTGATAGCAGGACAACGATATGTGCCTGGTCATAGCAGGATAACGATATGCACCTGGTGATAGCAGGTCGCAGGACAACGATATGCGCCTGGTCATGGCAGGACAACGATATGCACCTGGTGATAGCAGGACAACGATATGCACCTGGTGATAGCAGGACAACGATATGCACCTGGTGATAGCAGGACAACGATATGCGCCTGGTGATAGCAGGACAACGATATGCGCCTGGTGATAGCAGGACAACGATATGCACCTGGTGATAGCAGGACAACGATATGCGCCTGGTGATAGCAGAACAACGATATGTGCCTGGTGATAGCAGGACAACGATATGCGCCTGGTGATAGCAGGACAACGATATGCACCTGGTGATAGCAGGACAACGATATGTGCCTGGTGATAGCAGGACAACGATATGTGCCTGGTGATAGCAGGACAACGATAAGCACCTGGTGATAGCAGGACAACGATATGCACCTGGTGATAGCAGGACAACGATATGTGCCTGGTGATAGCAGGACAACGATATGTGCCTGGTGATAGCAGGACAACGATATGCACCTGGTGATAGCAGGACAACGATATGCACCTGGTGATAGCAGGACAACGATATGTGCCTGGTGATAGCAGGACAACGATATGCGCCTGGTGATAGCAGGACAACGATATGCACCTGGTGATAGCAGGACAACGATATGCACCTGGTGATAGCAGGACAACGATATGCACCTGGTGATAGCAGGACAACGATATGCACCTGGTGATAGCAGGACAACGATATGCGCCTGGTGATAGCAGGACAACGATATGCACCTGGTGATAGCAGGACAACGATATGCGCCTGGTGATAGCAGGACAACGATATGCACCTGGTGATAGCAGGACAACGATATGTGCCTGGTGATAGCAGGACAACGATATGTGCCTGGTGATAGCAGGTCGCAGGACAACGATATGCACCTGGTGATAGCAGGACAACGATATGTGCCTGGTCATAGCAGGATAACGATATGCACCTGGTGATAGCAGGTCGCAGGACAACGATATGCGCCTGGTCATGGCAGGACAACGATATGCACCTGGTGATAGCAGGTCGCAGGACAACGATATGCACCTGGTGATAGCAGGTCACAGGACAACGATATGCACCTGGTGATAGCAGGACAACAATATGCACCTGGTGATAGCAGGACAACGATATGTGCCTGGTGATAGCAGGACAACAATATGTGCCTGGTGATAGCAGGACAACGATATGCACCTGGTGATAGCAGGACAACGATATGCACCTGGTGATAGCAGGACAACGATATGTGCCTGGTGATAGCAGGACAACGATATGTGCCTGGTGATAGCAGGACAACGATATGCACCTGGTGATAGCAGGACAACGAAATGCACCTGGTGATAGCAGGACAACGATATGCGCCTGGTGATAGCAGGACAACGATATGCACCTGGTGATAGCAGGACAACGATATGCACCTGGTGATAGCAGGACAACGATATGTGCCTGGTGATAGCAGGACAACGATATGTGCCTGGTGATAGCAGGACAACGATATGCACCTGGTGATAGCAGGACAACGATATGCACCTGGTGATAGCAGGACAACGATATGTGGCTGGTGATAGCAGGACAACGATATGTGCCTGGTGATAGCAGGACAACGATATGCACCTGGTGATAGCAGGACAACGATATGCACCTGGTGATAGCAGGTCACAGGACAACGATATGCACCTGGTGATAGCAGGACAACAATATGCACCTGGTGATAGCAGGTCACAGGACAACGATATGCACCTGGTGATAGCAGGACAACAATATGCACCTGGTGATAGCAGGACAACGATATGTGCCTGGTGATAGCAGGACAACAATATGTGCCTGGTGATAGCAGGACAACGATATGCACCTGGTGATAGCAGGACAACGATATGTGCCTGGTGATAGCAGGACAACGATATGTGCCTGGTGATAGCAGGACAACGATATGCACCTGGTGATAGCAGGACAACGAAATGCACCTGGTGATAGCAGGACAACGATATGCGCCTGGTGATAGCAGGACAACGATATGCACCTGGTGATAGCAGGACAACGATATGCACCTGGTGATAGCAGGACAACGATATGTGCCTGGTGATAGCAGGACAACGATATGTGCCTGGTGATAGCAGGACAACGATATGCACCTGGTGATAGCAGGACAACGATATGCACCTGGTGATAGCAGGACAACGATATGTGGCTGGTGATAGCAGGACAACGATATGTGCCTGGTGATAGCAGGACAACGATATGCACCTGGTGATAGCAGGACAACGATATGCACCTGGTGATAGCAGGACAACGATATGTGCCTGGTGATAGCAGGACAACGATATGCACCTGGTGATAGCAGGTCACAGGACAACGATATGCACCTGGTGATAGCAGGACAACAATATGCACCTGGTGATAGCAGGACAACGATATGTGCCTGGTGATAGCAGGACAACGATATGCACCTGGTGATAGCAGGACAACGATATGCACCTGGTGATAGCAGGACAACGATATGCACCTGGTGATAGCAGGACAACGATATGCACCTGGTGATAGGACAACGATATGCACCTGGTGATAGCAGGACAACGATATGTGCCTGGTGATAGCAGGACAACAATATGTGCCTGGTGATAGCAGGACAACGATATGCACCTGGTGATAGCAGGACAACGATATGCACCTGGTGATAGTAGGACAACGAAATGCACCTGGTGATAGCAGGACAACGATATGCGCCTGGTGATAGCAGGACAACGATATGCACCTGGTGATAGCAGGACAACGATATGCACCTGGTGATAGCAGGACAACGATATGTGCCTGGTGATAGCAGGACAACGATATGTGCCTGGTGATAGCAGGACAACGATATGCACCTGGTGATAGCAGGACAACGATATGCACCTGGTGATAGCAGGACAACGATATGTGGCTGGTGATAGCAGGACAACGATATGTGCCTGGTGATAGCAGGACAACGATATGCACCTGGTGATAGCAGGACAACGATATGCACCTGGTGATAGCAGGACAACGATATGTGCCTGGTGATAGCAGGACAACGATATGCACCTGGTGATAGCAGGTCACAGGACAACGATATGCACCTGGTGATAGCAGGACAACAATATGCACCTGGTGATAGCAGGACAACGATATGTGCCTGGTGATAGCAGGACAACGATATGCACCTGGTGATAGCAGGACAACGATATGCACCTGGTGATAGCAGGACAACGATATGCACCTGGTGATAGCAGGACAACGATATGCACCTGGTGATAGGACAACGATATGCACCTGGTGATAGCAGGACAACGATATGTGCCTGGTGATAGCAGGACAACAATATGTGCCTGGTGATAGCAGGACAACGATATGCACCTGGTGATAGCAGGACAACGATATGCACCTGGTGATAGTACAACGATATGCACCTGGTGATAGCAGGACAACGATATGCACCTGGTGATAGCAGGTCGCAGGACAACGATATGCACCTGGTGATAGCCGGACAACAATATGCACCTGGTGATAGCAGGACAACAATATGCACCTGGTGATAGCAGGACAACAATATGCACCTGGTGATAGCAGGTCGCAGGACAGCGATATGCACCTGGTGATAGCAGGACAACAATATGCACCTGGTGATAGCAGGACAACAATATACACCTGGTGATAGCAGGACAACGATATGCACCTAGTGATAGCAGGACAACGATATGCACCTAGTGATAGCAGGACAACAATATGCACCTGGTGATAGCAGGACAACAATATACACCTGGTGATAGCAGGACAACGATATGCACCTAGTGATAGCAGGAAGCCCGAAGCCGTCATCTGCTCGGAAGATAGTAAGGGTGTCTGATCATTCACAGTATGGGGCTCATGGTAAATGTATTCTAAAATATCTTTAAAAAGGGTATCTTTGAAAAACAAAGAAAAGGTCCCACACACTGTCAGACACTTGCCAAAATGTTGCTCTTTATTAGGTTGATGTTTCGGTCGATTAGAGCGTGTCTGACAGTGTGCGGGACCTTTTTTGTTTTTCAAAGATACCCTTTTTAAGAGCGTCGCAGTCCCGCCCCCTACCAGGGCCCAGGAAATGATTCCCGGTTCATTTTCCTCATAGACATTTCAAAAAGTATTTATTTAAAGACCTTTTAAGCCTCATACAAAGCCAACTCGAGTTGTGAGAAATCATGACAACAAACACAATTTTTCAGGCCGAACAAATAATTAGAAAGAAGAAAAAAACGGCAGGTTACAACCCTTTTTTTCTTGTTTTTCTTCTTTGTAATTATTTGTTTGGTCCAAAATATTGTGTTTATTGTCATGATTTGTCACAACTCGAGTTTGAAATGTCTATGGGAAAAATGCATTGGGAATTATTTCCTGGGCCTGGCGTCGTCATGACAGGGGGCGGGACTGCGACGCTCTATTGTCCTATGCACCTGTCACTAGCCTTCTGAGTTGTGCATCGGCCTTTTGCTATAAAAGTTCTAAAATATCTTTAAAATATATTTTTCAAATTTTAATGTCAGGCTATGTCATAGCTATGGATTGGACTAAGCTGACTTCCAGTAGGGTTCATTCAGGTGACTGCGCAGCACGGGGCAAAAAAAGGAAGTGTTGCGACTGACAGCCACTTTATATTCTACTGCTTTCCAGAGCTTCTGGATCACAGGCGGGTTGGCAGAAAGGTTTGGAAAGTTATGGAAGTCGACAGATCTGTCTCGAGATACTAGACAGAGAGAGAGAGAGAGAGAGAGAGAGAGAGAGAGAGAGAGAGAGAGAGAGAGAGAGAGAGAGAGAGAGAGAGAGAGAGAGAGAGAGAGAGAGACAGACAGGATGGGCTAGCTAGAGAGAGACAGGCTGGAGAGAGGCAAACAGAGACAGACTAGAGAGAGAGAGCCAAGGACGGAGACAGACTAGGGTTATAGAGAGACAGAGGCAGAGAGGCAGACAGGCAGACACAAGAGCCAGAGAAAGAGAGAGAGACAGCTGTCACAGACTACACAGGTGCATTGGACGGACAGACGGACGGACACGCACGCACGCACGCACGCACGCACGCACGCACGCACGCACGCACGCACGCACGCACGCACGCACGCACACAGAGCAGTGAGGAATGTGCTTGGTCAACATGCATGTGTTTTTAAGGCCATGTCAGAGCTACAGAGTGCTAAGAGTTAGCAGATGGAATCAAGCAGCTAGAGTCAAACCAGGTCAATGCACCCTGGAAAGGCAGCGCTGCGCTACGCTATGCTATGCAGGTCAACAATGAGCTGAAAACTATGTCAATAGCACTCTCACACACGTCACTGGTGTGTGCCACATAGCTGCACATCATCATCATGCAAATACAGTCATCACTGACTGAAATGTACATTAAAATAATGAGTATATCAGTATTATGTATTACAGAAACGTAACAACATTAACACGTTCCGTCAATCCGACGTGTCCACACGTAATAAGCACTCCAACCGACGGGTTGCAATGACGTGTGTACACATCCTAGTGCATCTTCAATGATATCAAACGAGAGAAGAATAATCTACATTTTTTCCTTTTTTTTATTTTTGAGTGGGACTCCAAGGCCACCGTATACTTCACTCTTCGTTCGTCCCGTTTACCGCTGCAGAAAGAATGCCTCGTATCTGCTAATCTAGGGAACTCTCCGTGGTTTTGATCAGATGGATATACTAAACGCTTCATTTCTGACTTCTCATCCGCCTCTCGTTCAAAATATGAACGCTTTGGATTATTTAGCGATATAATGTAAACGTAAACCAGCCACACACACACACACACACACACACACACACACACACACACACACACACACACACACACACACACACACACACACACACACACACACACACACACACACACACACACACACACACACACACACACACACACACACACACACACACACACACACACACACACACACACACACACACACACGTTTTTATTGTTATATTTTTTTTAATGAACAATCAATGGATTGTATTCCAGCTTGGATCAGGCAGAAGGAAGTATGCAGTGTGCAGACTTCCCTTCTTCTCCACTCTACATATTTGTGTTCAGCACCTGTGGATGTTTTGTTGAGATGTGTGTGCTTCCCCTTTGGACCCTATTTCTGGCGTGTGCGAGCGACCGCGTGCGTGCATGCGTGCGTGTGTGCGTGTCATGTCAGTAGAGATGAACTGAACAGTCGAGAGCACAAGACTGAGGTAGAGGGAAAAAAAACACACAAAGTCACATGTAGAAACACTGAGGCTCTTTGTAGCCTCAGGACACACACTCACTGTGTGTGTGTGTGTGTGTGTGTGTGTGTGTGTGTGTGTGTGTGTGTGTGTGTGTGTGTGTGTGTGTGTGTGTGTGTGTGTGTGTGTGTGTGTGTGTGTGTGTGTGTGTGTGTACGCACAGTTTTTTGCTAACCGCTTCTGAAGGAGGGAGAGGCTGCTCACTTACCCACCCACCCACCCACCCACCCACCCACACACCCACACACACACACACACACTCCCCCACACACAATGGTAGAGCCAATTTAACTATTAGAGGTGCGTTCAGCAAAGTAAGCTATCCTGGAATTGTGCGTGCACGTGTGTGCTTGTATAGCCCTGTAAAATTATGCTACGGTATGCAACACAATTGGGGTAGCGCCCATGTACAAATTACAGTGATGTCTGTCTGCCTGTCTTCCATATATCTGGAGAGCCATTCACACTTGACATGTTCATTGCTGTGTCAATTTAATTTAGGATCCAACAAGCCAAGGCTTCAGACTCCTGATGTACTGTGATATGATGACTATATGATTGATCAGCTACTGATACTGCAAGGCTGTCAGGATGTCCCTGACATTATATTTTCTAAACAGATGAAGCTGTATCTTCGATGAGATTTCCCAGTAACGTCTAGAGAACTGTGTGTCATTGTGTAGAGACATATAGACTAGAGAACTGTGTCCAGACAAACAGACTCCACTAACTAGTTCTGACTGCTCTCTGTCTGTCTCTGATATCATATCAGATCATATTGCACCACTTGTATTATTGATCATATGGACATTTCAGTGTAAAAGCATAATTGCCTAAATCAAATTTTATTTTAGATGAGAAGAAACAAAAAAATCCCTTTCTGCCCAAGTCATCTTCTAGGTGACTTAGGCAATCATGAGTAAAAAAAATAGTTTTGCCCCGTCCCGTTTATGTGCCTTTATCTACCCATCTCTACTCTCACTGTTACTGCCTTATTGCCAATGTTGTCAGAATCAGAATGCTTGTTACAGTCAACACAATTTCTGTCCAAGTCAAAAAGTGGACAAGTGGCCCTGGCCAGCCGGGGCGCCTGATGGAGGGGAAAGGAACTGGTCGGAATAACGTGTTCCTTCCACGCGCTACGTCCGGCCCGGGGAAACCCTTTCACCCTGTCAGGTGAAAAGAAGCAGCTTGGACTCCTCATGCATAGAAGGAAGCATGAGGTCAGTCCGCTGCCCCCCCAGGCTGGCAGAGGAAGTGTTCCATTAGATAATTGACACTGGGTGAAAAAATGGGTTACAAAATTGTGGGATAAAACATTATATTAAAAAAAACGCACTTTCTGACAAAGTCATTTTGAAATGTAACATGCATTCTGATTGGCTGAGGACACGCACAATGAAGCAGCAGTGTTAGGGGGGTAGAGTTAGGTAGAAATGAGAGAGACAGACAGACGAAACCTAGACACTCAAATTAGAGACAGAGAGCTAGCTGTCACATTACACAGGTGCATCAACACATTCAGACCGTAGGACGAGTGGAAACGTCATATCTAATCCAACCGATGGATCCAGAGGACGTGTACTGTACACACGTCCTAGCGCTTTTCATTGATATCAAACAAAAACAAAAATCTGATTTTTTTGGGGGGTTGGCCTCTCCTTCTGCACCATACTTGCTTTTTCGCACATGCGCTGCCATTCACTTCCTTGTTTACGGCTCAGAAAGAAAGGCTCGTAGCTCCTAATCTAGGGAGCTCTCCATGGTTTTGACCAGATGGGTATACAGTACTTCTGTCTTCATCATGGCTCTCATTTAGAATATTAATGCTTCTAGAGAGACTTTATCGTAATCAACGCGAGGTAAGCAAGCAACATTATGCCTCCCGCTTTTTGTACGGAACGGAAGGGGGGGTTTTCAGAGTAAAAGCTGCCATATTGTGTTAAACTAAACGTACATTATGAGTATGAGCGAACAAAAGAAAAAGCACAAAAGACAGAAACTAAGTTGATCTATTGTGTGTGTGTGTGTGTGTGTGTGTGTGTGTGTGTGTGTGTGTGTTGGACGTGAGTGAGTGAGTGCGTACCTCTGGTACCAGTAGCCATGTCTGCTACTTTCTGAAAGGCATCTAGGAATGCTCCTGTCACCAAGATGGTGGCCCTGGACAAAACAAAAACATAAACAGCATCATTTACTGTACCTACAGTACACCTGTGATTAGGACTGCGACTAGGACATTTTCAATGTTGTTTTACCTCCGTTGTGCGAAAAAAGTTTAACATTAAGTGGTCAATCTGTTACGTTTCAGGATTCAAAAGAAGATCTACAAGCTTTGCGTGTTCTGAGCTTGCGGATGTGCTGTAGTACAGTGGGGTCCGGGGACCCCCAGGGGTCCTTGAGGGAGTTCCAGGGGGTTCCCAGCTAAATGATAGTTTGGAACCAAATGGACCCTTATGGGTCTGTAACTCAGAGTGTACAAATGGAACCAAATGGACCCGTTAGGATGCATTTGGTTCCATTTGTACACTCTCCCCGACAGCGACAATATAGTCATGCTGGTTTGTTTGCTGTTGAGTGAAAACACAATGTTGCACATTAAGCAAACCATGCGAGGACCCCCGATACCATGCATGGACCCCCGATACCGTGCATGGACCCCCGATACCGTGCATGGACCCCCGATACCGTGCATGGACCCCCGATACCGTGCATGGACCCTGATACCGTGCATGGACCCCTGATACCGTGCATGGGCCCCCGATACCGTGCATGGACCCCCGATACCATGCATGGACCCCCGATACCATGCATGGGCCCCCGATACCATGCATGGGCCCCCGATACCATGCATGGACCCCCGATACCATGCATGGACCCCCGATACCATGCATGGACCCCCGATACCATGCATGGACCCCCGATACCATGCATGGACCCCCGATACCAT
>NC_136790.1:33110421-33122921 GCF_951216825.1 Electrona antarctica | reverse complement strand
CCGCCCAAAATGGGTTAACTGTCCTTTTGCGCAGATCACGCAAACCTCCGCAAAAAGAAAAGGACAATATCGATGGCCTCCAACTGTATGGAATGAGTTCTGTACTGGCCATATATGGAGCGTGTATTGAATGTAAAGGCCAGGGTTTGATGAGGTCAGATCAACATATGGAATGTCAGAACAGGAAGGACGGGTGGGGAAGGATTAACGTAAGGAATGTCAGAACAGGTCAGCTCCATATATATGGAGATCTAAGGGTTTGAGGTCAGATGTAGAGTTGCTGGCCGGCACCATATATGCAGATCTAGGTAATGATCCAGTCTCCATGTATTGTTATCCAAGGTTAGATGAGGTCAGTGTTGTGATCTTCATACATGGAGGTGGCCATATATGGTGGCGTAACGTGTCGCGACGCACCATATATGGAGATCTAAGGGTCTTCATGAAGTCACGTAATGTCACGAGGCGTGACCATATATGGAGACGTGATGTCACGAGGTGTGGCCATATATGGAGACATGTCACAAGGCATGACCATATATGGAGGCATGGGTGACGGACGGATGGGACATATAGGTTTTCATTGTAAATGTGAGCTATGGTTGCAATAAAACAGAGAGCAATAAGAGCAATTACAATGAACATTAAAGATCTCAAGACAATTCACGGCAAAAAGCTGTAGTAGTCAAGTTTGTTCCAGATATGTGATGATACTAAAGACTGAAAGCTAAACAAGACAAATGACACACTGCAGACATCACAAGTAGATGTTGTGCTGCTTTCATTTTCAATGGCCAAAAAAACTAATCTGACACACATCTGAGTCATCCTGCCCGTCTCTAATTAGTATACTTCAAGAGGATCACTGACTTGTTTTGATGTTATTTTTGGTGCATGCAGCCTTGTGTGTGTGCGCGAGCGTGCGTGTGTGTGTGAGAGAGAGAGAGAGAGAGAGAGAGAGAGAGAGAGAGAGAGAGAGAGAGAGAGAGAGTGTGCGAGTGCATGACAGAGATACACAGATAGATATAGAGAGAGAGAGAGAGAGAGAGAGAGAGAGAGAGAGAGAGAGAGAGAGAGAGAGAGAGGGGGGGGGGTTATTAACAAAATGAACACATCTAGCAAAATGACGTACTATACAGTGACAGAAGGCTGACTGTGGGTGTGTGCATGTGTGTGTTACTATACTTGTATAGTAGAATTGTATAGTAGAATATATATACGAGTATAGTAGAATATGAGAAATATTAATATACATGCCATGGTGAGGACCATAGTCAGGCTGGGGTTAGGCTAAACTCATTGACTGCCTGTGTTTCTAGTCTAGAACAATCTGCCCACGCTGCCACTGCCAGCCAATCCTTCAAGACCCACAGAATATGTTGCTCTATGACTATGTAAACACCAAATATCTCAAAAGAAAGACAAGTCTCTACTTTCATGTGTATGATAGTGTGTGTGTGCATGCACGTGCGTGTATGCATGTGCGTGTGTGTGTGTGTGTGTGTGTGCGCACTGCGCGTGTGTGCATGCGTGTGTGCAGTCACCTGGCGTGCCCTTCTAATCCTACAATACAATAATCCTTACTTGTTCTACTGCCTAACAGAGAGAGAGATGTGGGGAGAGAGACAGAGAGAGGGAGAGACAGAGACAGAGAGAGGGAGAGACAGAGACAGAGAGAGACAGAGACAGAGACAGAGAGAGACAGAGACAGAGACAGAGACAGAGACAGAGACAGAGACAGAGACAGAGACAGAGAGAGGCAGACAGATCTACACAAGCTCACAACGAGTTGCAAGCTTATAGATCTGCTATTTCCACTAGTGAATGTTCCCTCCAAAATAACAATGCTAGGGTTCAAGACAAGTATAGCCATGCTAATGTAAAAAATAATAAAGTCTGTTGTGTATTCTCTTTAATCTGATTACAGTACGTTTCATCATCGACTCTTCGATCGAGTATTTTTGATGTTTCTCACGCAATTTGTGTAATTTTCTATAAGTAACTCTGTTTTTAGAAAGTACTGCACAAATAAGGTGTATTATTAGTATTGGAGTGGTTCTACTTCCACATTTCATATTTCACATTGCTTCGCCGTCATCTAGCATTGATGGATGGATAGGGTTAGCCAAGGGCTAGCCTGGGCTGAGAGAGAGAGACATACGGGGGTGGGGGGGAGAGAGAGAGAGAGAGAGAGAGAGAGAGGAGGTATTTGAAAGGGGAAAGTAGATAAGGTAACATATCGTTGGGTGGAAACGTCATATGTCCAAAATGTGACTTTTCAGGATTCAAATTGAAAAGCATCAAAAGCAGCAGATCTACAAGCTAAAAAGCGTGTCGCTTCGCGGCGCATTTCGAGCTTGTAGATCTGCTACTTTTGATCCTTTCGTGTGACGCTGTAGTATGATCAAGTAGACCAGTGGTTCTCAACCAGTGGTCCTTGAGGGGGTCTGAGAGGCTAGATCTCATCAAATGGTGGTCTGTGGCTCAAATGCCGAATACATGTGAAAAATGTTTAAAACCACTGCTGTAGTATGATCAAGTAGGACATCGATTTATGAAAAAAACACAAAAAGTTAAAATATGGAGATAAGAGCTTTCTGCCCAACTGCAAAGAAAAAGTAAAACAGGTTTGGGAGCTCAAGGCATGGGGCACAGCAGAGAGAGAGAGAGAGATAGAATGTAGTGACTGTTTTGGGGGGTGTGGCTCTGCAGGTGGTGAGCTGTCTGACAAAATGGTGATTATTTCATTATATATGAACCAGGACCACGATTTCATATGTCCTCCAAAGATCTTCAGCTTGTATCTGCTGTTTTTGAATAGCCATGTATAAATGGATAATGTGGTTAAAATTACACCCTGGAAGAAACCCCAGCCCAGGACCCACTTTGAGAACCACTGCATTACACCACGGACCCTCCATTTGACATACTTTGAACTAATTTCTACACTGTGAAATCTACACTGAGTTGAATAACGCTGAGGTTTCATTTTGGACAACGTTGAGAACCAGTGGTCTAAAAGATGGTCCGCGACCCACAGTGTGAACCACACCGTTTATGGTTAACAAAGAGAGAACATAGACAGACAGACAGACGGTATGTCACTCTGGTGTGATCTTGACCAGCTGTCTGCCATTAACACGCCAATCTGTCTGTCTTTCTATCTGTCTGACACCTCTGAGTCTGCACCACATACTAGAGTAGTGGGAAAGAGAGAGCATGCGTGTGTTTGTTGGGAAAGGGGACATAAAACATATGAGATATGGTCTAATGATGCGAATATTTCATCATTTTAACCAGTGAGCTGAGCATTAATATTCAGTCTGCTGGTTCCTTATTGAGACAGACAGGAGGAAATCTGAGAGGGAGATAGTGTAGGAGAGACAGGGACAGTAGGACAGCTGAGAGACAGACAGTGTAGGAGAGACAGGGACAGTAGGACAGCTGAGAGAGACAGTGTAGGAGAGACAGGGACAGTAGGACAGCTGAGAGAGACAGTGTAGGAGAGACAGGGACAGTAGGACAGCTGAGAGACAGACAGTGTAGGAGAGACAGAGACAGTAGGACAGCTGAGAGAGACAGTGTAGGAGAGACAGGGACAGTAGGACAGCTGAGAGAGACAGTGTAGGAGAGACAGGGACAGTAGGACAGCTGAGAGAGACAGTGTAGGAGAGACAGGGACAGTAGGACAGCTGAGCGACAGACAGTGTAGGAGAGACAGGGACAGTAGGACAGCTGAGAGACGGACAGTGTAGGAGAGACAGGGACAGTAGGACAGCTGAGAGACAGTGTAGGAGAGACAGGGACAGTAGGACAGCTGAGAGACAGACACAGGTAAGGTGTTGTAGTACTGCAGTGGTGTTTGCATACTACTACTGACCAATAAAAGCAAACAGAGTCTGAAGGAAGGACATTAAGAGGGTAAGCAGGGTAAAGGAGAGAAAGGGTTATGTAACGCTATGCAAATATGAGAGAGAGAGAGAGAGAGAGAGAGAGAGAGAGAGAGAGAGAGTTAGGGGGAGAGAAAGAGGGGTAGGGCATCAGGGCATCTGAAATTGTGACATGGTTGGTTAAACACATTGCAAAATCAGCTGTATTAGATTTAGAAAGAAAGTCTATAGAAACAGTCCCGCAGCTCTCACAAGGTGATTTGTCTTATGTCATCATTTAGCGCGGCAGCAGTCTCTGACAAACAGCTACTCAGGCCTTCATCAGCCATATTAACAGCAGAGCACGCTCAGATCGAGACTTCTGTCCCCTAGTATTTGGATACCGGAATTAGAAAGAAAGATCCAGGCATGCAAACATTAACCTGACTCCGCCAGATGGGGCAGCAGAGAGTACACTGGGTTCCCCCCTCCTGCTCCCATCTGGGAACTCTCAGGCAGACTTGATGCTCCGGCCACCAAATGGCCTGGCCAATCTTCAGGACTGTGAAGAAAGAATGCTCCGGGCAGCGGGCTCCACCTCCACCCCTGGCTCAGACACCACCGACCCTCTCACCCCCCCCCCCCCCCCCCCCAAAAGCTACACTTTTGCATGTCTGAAGAGAATTCAGACATGCAAACGCCCAGAATCCAAACACAAAAGGAGAGGGGAGGCCAGCAGGTTCATAGTACAGTATATTTATAGACCATATATCAGTTCATTATGCTGATGATGACATCGTTCAAATACGGCAGGGAACAGTACTCAAATGCGCAAACACCAGATTGATTTATCATCAGAGAGAGAGGGGGGGGGGGGGGCAGAGGGTAACAGATACAGTAGGTCAAATGGTTATTGAATATTGATCTTCTTAGGCCTAGGCAGTAGGCAGGGCTGTCCCTGACTCGAATCAGAGTCGGGAGTTAAAGTTTTCAACTTTTCATATAGAAAATAGGTCTTTGTGACCTTATTGGAGGCTACAATTACAAGTATTTCAGGAACTTTCCGTGCTGATTTAGAGCACATTACATAGTGAAGTGATGAATATGTTTTGAACATTTAAAAGCAATTAACTACGCATTAAAGCATACTACGTGACAGCAGAGTGCATTAATCAACACATATTTGAGTGACAATTAATCATCAGGCTAAATGTCATGCATGGCGGTGGGTGACAGCTCTGCCTAAGAGATAGAACACAAGTCATGTTGTCACCTGTCTTTTTGGAAAGTCTTTTCCACTTGCCTTCCTTGTGGTTCCCGTCCTAACCTAACCGTCTCCTCCACACTTACACAGATAAGCTGTTTGTTTATTTTTTTAAAGCCAAACCCTTCAAAGCAAAAGTGAAACCGTTTTCTTACTTTTAAGGTGGTTGCACACTGGACGCGTTTTTTCGGAAAACCGACGGAAAAACGCAGCTAAAAATCAGAAAAAAGTAAAAACGCGTTTACATATCATCCAGAGTGCAGCGCCAGCCATCACCCTGCCTTTGAAGTTAACATTAAACTATGTGGGGGGCTCTGGTGGTCCACTCATACCCCATCTGAGGGTTACAGCCTGGGTTCCTACACATTTGGAATTTCAAAATTCCATATTATTTCCATAATCAGTCATCCAGACTCTAATTTCAGGCCCATGGGTCGCTCACCAGGCAAGCTGCGGCCGAAAAAAAACGAGGTGTGGAAAAAGTTAACGGTTGTGTGTCAAGACTAGTGACTTAAAGCTGCGCCTAAAGGGCTATTCATACTCTAGTTTTAGGTAATAAAGGTGTTACTAACCACCGTTTCGATGGTAACAAGAGAGATGTGATGGGGTGAGTTAGTTGCTTATCACCGCGGCGTGATGTCATGGTGTAGTTTCCGGTGATCACCTAATAGTAGAGTATGAATAGGCCTTAAGGCGTCAACAGCATTAGCTAGAATCACCTACCGGGCAGTGACCGTGCGGTGTAACACACACACACACCCAACGATACTGTATTACTGATGCTTAGTATCTGTTGAGCAAACCTTTACTCATAACAGATAGGATGTCCATTTCCTGGCAGAGTATGCGCGCGTGCGTGCGTGTTCACACCCATGTTTACCTGTGGCAACCTGTTTTCCTGTCTCTCACACACACACACACACACACACACACACACACACACACACACACACACACACACACACACACACACACACACACACACACACACACACACACACACACACACACACACACACACACACACACACACACACACACACACACACACACACACACACACACACACACAAACACACGGAATTAAAAGGGAAGCAGATCTTTCCTTTGGAATCTTTCTTATCAACTCAGAATGTAAGAGAAGCAAGATAGAAGGTGTACTGGTAGGATGGAGTGTGTAATCACAGAGAGAGAGGGTGTGTAGGAGGAGAATAAAGTGGTAGCATGAGTCTGATTCTAAGGAGACGAGAGCACAGAGTTATGACATGGAGGGAGTGAGGGTGAGATTAAATGCTTTATCGCACACTTTATGGCTGTAAATGAAATGTGTAGCCAAAACAGAAAACATATGCTGATCATTGAGCAACTTGTGAAAGGCCTGGCCTTGCACGTGCATACATAGACATCAAAGGGGGCTTGAGCCCATGTCCTATTTCCCGGCCCTCTGCAAATGCCTTTTAGGGAATTTCAGCCCATGCCTCTCTAACATTCTCTGTATGTCTCTGGAAAGGACACTATTACTTTTACTACGACTACTTGTGCAAATTCAGTAGTGTAGACAGAAGCAAAGCAAAGAGAGCATTTTGGGTTAATGTTCCCTCCAGAATATGGCGGCTGGAGTGTGTGTGCAGTGCAAGAGGTCAACAAAAGTTCATCACAATTATATTTGGCCACAATAATCTTATTGGCAGCAGTGTTGTTTTTGTTGACTGAAACTAAAACTAAAAATGTTCGTCAACTGCCCTTTTTCACTGAGGAAAACAAAATAAAAACAAAATAAAAATGAGCTACGATGACTAAAACGATGACTAAATATACTGACAATTTTGTCAACAAATAAAAACTAGATAAAAACTAAGCTATGATGACTAAAACTAAAACTAAATATAATGACATTTTTATCAACAAATAAAAACTATACTAAAATGCCAGGGAGGGACTAGTGGACAAGAGTAGAACTAAAAGACAAGTCCATTTATATTTCTAAATTACTTCTAAATGATCTATTCTACACGCCCGCAATTGTGCGTGCGTGCAGGTGTGTGTGTGTTTGTGTGCGTGTGTGGTAGTCTGGGAGCCGTGGGGGTGAACATGGTTCGTCAGATAAAGTTTTTTTCTCAACTGATTCTTGTAGCTTGGGGTCACTTCTTAACAATAATCAAGAGCATGCCCAGTGATATCCCTTGAGCATTTTTAGTTATTAAGCCCTTAATGCCCGAAACACAAACAAATCCCCGAAAATAAAGCTTTATATTATTTAATGCAAAAATACTTGGTCTAAATGCATCACATTTTCTTTCTACAGTGTTTATGAATGTGGATATGCACAATGTATTTGATTTATGATTAATGCATTATTAATTAATGCATATTAACCCCTTCATGCCTGAAAACCCCCAAATCCCATAAAATATATTTGTGTAGGGCCCTTGCCCTACACAAATAGCCCTTTCTTTTTGGTGTGTTTATCCATGAATGTGGATATGTACATCCATCCATCCATCCATCTTCAACCGCTTATTTGTAGTCGGGTTGCGTGGGCAACAGCTCCACCAAAGAGCTCCAGACTTAAGTGGTTGTAATGAAAGGTAGAAAAGAAAAGCAGCGCACCGTGGCCCAAAATGGTTGAAAATCTGTCAACATGTTACAATTCTTTTTCATGCGGGCCTCGACGCGTCATCATGCATCGCATTTTCGTTCAAAGGAAGTAATTAATTATGGACTTTTGATATAAAAATACACACAAATTGACATTTTCCCATTGTTTTGGCATAGATTGGATTGGATATGCTCTAAAAGTGTGAAAAACATATTTTTCATTTCCCTATGTCTTTAAGGTTTGTGCAGACCCACGTCACCCACTGTTCCCCCATGGTGGATCTGAATTCTGAACACTTGGACAGCAATTATGTATCCTTTTTTCAACCCAGTGGGTTATATTAAGTTTTCCATCATGCTCGCTTGAAGCACAATTAGGTAATTGTGCTCCTATTCAGGCACACCATTTAAATGGCTTGGTTGAATGCTTCTGAAAGTTCTTCTGATTGTAATTCTACTTCGTCAATGTTCAAGTAGCCTATGTTATTTCAGTATATGGACTGCTGAGCTTAATAAACAGCCCTGAAATTCAGAGCACCTGATTGCACCTCTTGAATTGTTAAACGGTGACCCCAAGTTACAAGAATCAGTTGAGAATCATCTGATGAAACCACGTCAGAGTGGTTGACCTGGACATTGTTCTGTAACTAGATGTTGATGTTGTCTTGTTAGTCTATAGGCTACTAGCCTGGTAAACCAACCACCCTGTAAGTAGGCTACTGCATGGGTTCAGTTGGTTGAACTGAACCCAATCATTTGGTGTTGTCTTGTTGTACTGTACTGGGATCAGTAGTTAAACAGGATGCAAGCATCGATATTTCTGTGACTGGTTATGGTTCCAAATATATTTGCAGATTCAATCAAAACATGTTCCATTCTAGTCCGGGAACCGAAGGGTGATTTTTGGCTGAACGTGGTTTCTTCAGATAAAGTTTTTTTGTCAACTGATTCTTGTAGCTTGAGGTCACCTCTTAATAATTCAAGAGGGTGCCCAGTGATATCCCTTGGGCATTTTTTGTTATTAGCCCTTTAATGCCCGAAACACAAAAGAATCCACCCAAAATAGAGTTTTTTGGTATTTCATGCAAAATACTTGGTCTAAATGCATCAACTTTGAATTCTACAGTGTTTATGAATGTGGATATGCAATCCACATTGTATAAATGTATAAAATGTATGATTAATGCATTATTTATTAATGCATATTATTAACCCCTTCATGCCTGGAAACCACAACATGCCATAAAATATATCTTTTGAGAATGAGATTGTATGCACAATAATCAAGTCAAATGTATCAAATCTGCTTTCTACCATCTGTATTAGTGAAACTGTAGCATATTTCTTTTCAGGTTGAAGATGGTGGCAACAACAGCCAAATCCAATTCAAATGATACACTCCAAAGTGTATGACCTAAATTATATCTATTCAATGGTCATCGTACTCCTGTCTAGTGACTGTGATGTTCATGTGGAGGACGCCCTTGCCTATGAGCTGGCACCAGTCTTAACTGCCATGTTCACAGAGGATGGAATGCAAATGTAAATACCTTTATTGAAAGGATAAGCCCCTTGAGATGCATCAAGGGGCTCTCATTAGAAGCATGGGGGTCTCTCATTAGAAGCATGAGCACGGTGTTAGAAGATGAGTGAAAATCGATTCTTTAAATACATTGAAAAGAAGTGATTGATCTAATTCAGAAAGCCACGTCCACATTGAAGACGTCACTTCGGGAGGAATGCTGCTGATGCAGATGTCACTGTCATTGATGTATCAGACCTTTGGACCATCCAGCTGATGTCAACCACATTCCTGTCTGACAGTGATGTCTACCTAATCTTCGAGATATAGGTCTACTGTGAAGTCTGTGATTACATCATGGTCATGATCAGGTCAGTCAGCAGAGATGCCAGGGAGACGGGGGTCAGCTAGAAATACCATGTCCTATCATGATATATCTCCTCCAATCACTGTAGCTACAAACAGCCGCCTTTTGAGGTCTGATTTCCACACTCCTCATCTTGTGCTATAGGCATTCCAGCAAGTGCCATCTGGACCTTCAGGTCCTGTTCAGTTAAGGAAACTATGGAGGAAACTAGAATACTAGTCTGTATATGTTTGTGTGTTTTGTGTTTTCTTGCATACATGTGTATTGTCATGTGAAGAAATGTAAAAATAAAGTTTACAAAAAAAAAAAAAACAGCTGCACTACCATCAACAGATTAATTGAGAATGTATAGATCCCCCACTTTTAAACATCTTTGTGGCAAAATGTTGATGGGCATCTTACACCAGCATGAGACGAGAGTAGTTTGGATGGAAAAAGACAGATCTATCAGGCCACTGAGCCCTACCAATCTACCTAAAGACCTGCAGTAATAAGTGTAATAAAGTAATAAAAGTAATAAGTGTAATAAAGTAATAAGTGATCGAGTTAATTCATAGGAAAGGAGGTGTGGTGGACATGACCACTTCCAAATAAGCATTTATTTTGGAATGCAAATTTGTTGCTTTTGCATTAATTATTGTAGGCCTATTTTATGGGCTTTTGCTGTGTTAAGCATGATGGGGTTAATATCTAAAAAATGCCCTATTCTGAAATCAAATATATTGTACATATCCACATTCATGCGGATAAACACTCTAGAAAGCTAATTTGATGCATTTAAACAATATATTTTATGGGATTTGGGGGTTTGAGGCATGAAGGGGTTAATATGCATTAATTAATAATGCATTCATCATAAATCTACTACATTGTGCCTATCCACATCCACAAACGCATGTAGAAAGCAAATTTGATGTATTTAGACCAAGTAATTCGCATGAAATACCATACAACTTTATATTCAGGGATTTGTTAGTATTTCAGGCATTAAGGGGTTAATAACTAAATTTGCCCAAGGGACATCACTGGGCACCCTCTTGAATTCGTGAGAGGTGACCCCAAGCTACAAGAATCAGTTGAGAAATAAACTTTATCTGACGAAACCACGTTCAGCCCCACGGCTCCCGGACTATTCCTGGATCTGGATGTATTTCTTACAATTGTGTTTTTCATCAAAAGGATGACAGAAAATGCTATGTGAAATATTCTTTTAGATTAGATCGAAACATATTGGCTGACAAAAAAGTAAAGGGCTAAAATAATTGTCAGACTAAAACTAGACTAAAATGTCAACAGTTTTTGTTGACCAAAACTAGACAAATACATTTACGGATTATTGGACTAAGATTAAGACTAAAATGCTCGACTTTGTCGACTAAAACGTGACTAAATAAAAATAGGATGAGTTCGACTAAATACTATAAAAACTAACAACGGTGATTGAAACTGGACTAAGACTGAGACTAAATTTAAAAATAGCCAACAAAAACACTGATTGGCAGCAGTATAAATATTTAACTCTAGAGATTATTGTTATTACTTAATTTACAAAAAGTCTACACAATTAGAGAATGTAGAAGAATTGTTATTTTGATCAACGTTTGCCTCTCCAGTGGTACCACATCAATACAGCATGGAATTGTGGACAAGATCTTAAATTTCTTAACGATTAGAATAATATTCTTTAGTTTTGGGTCTGAGTGAGAGGCTAAATCAAATGGTGGTCCGTGGCTCAAATGCTGAAGAAATAATGGACCTTCATATGAAGAGAGTTGAAAACCACCGTTTTAGATTATTCTGCCGTGGGCCGGCACCCCTATAAGGACTTGGTGTGCATAGCATCCTCTTGCTCATCAATAATCACGACATTTATGTTTATATGGTCTCTAGGGTCTCTAGGGTAATGTTCATATGGTCTCTAGGGCTGCCATCATTATATGTTGCTTGATGATTAATTGTCACTCAACTAACCGCGATTAACAATTTAATGACACGCTTTGAATTTGTAAATCATCTATTTACACTATTTTTGGAAATATGTAATTTTTATGTTCAGTTAGTGTAGATTTTCGTCTTACACAAAGACAAATTAAATTCCCATTGACAATGAATGGAGAATTTACGTAATATGTGTCTGAGCAAATCGGTATTTTTTTCACCCTGTAGGTGAGGTGTAGCTAATCCACGGAGGGGTGCCCTGGCCCCTGGGCGCAGCACTTACTGACGTGTACCATTAAGTGCAGTTTTACAATTCAGCACTGATTAGCTACACCTGGCCTACAGGGCACTGCTCCATGGATTTGTCTATACTGGAGGTGTATGGTAGACAGACAGACAGAAAGAGAGACACGCACGGATGAGGGGTGATACAGAGCACTATATCCAAAAGAAATGACAGCAGAGAGCGATGGAAAAGAGAGAGAGAGAGAAACCAGTTAATACTGTTATTCTTTTCTTCTCTAAAGCTATTTAATTTACACCCATACAATGAAGATGCCTGGAAGCACAGGTTAAGAAAATGTGTCCAAATGGTGATCCCTAAATGGGAGAGAGGCAGATAGACCGAGAGAGGCAGATAGACAGAGAGAGGCAGATAGACAGAGAGAGGCAGATAGACAGAGAGAGGCAGATAGACAGAGAGAGGCAGATAGACAGAGAGAGGCAGACAGAGAGAGGCAGACAGACAGAGAGAGGCAGATAGATAGAGAGAGGCAGACAGAGAGAGGCAGACAGACAGAGAGAGGCAGAGAGAGGCAGATAGACCGAGAGAGGCAGATAGACCGAGAGAGGCAGAGAGACCGAGAGAGGCAGATAGACCGAGAGAGGCAGATAGACCGAGAGAGGCAGATAGACCGAGAGAGGCAGATAGACCGAGAGAGG
>NC_136790.1:33065421-33107921 GCF_951216825.1 Electrona antarctica | reverse complement strand
TTGTCACCTATTGGCACACACACACACACACACACACACACACACACACACACACACACACACACACACACACACACACACACACACACACACACACACACACACACACACACACACACACACACACACACACACACACACACACACACACACACACACACACACACACACACACACACACACACACACACACACACACACACACACACACACGGCGAGCTTGTACATCTATTTGTCATGTCCATCTTTCACTTCCTCTACGGTCTACCAAAGTACTTTGCTGAAGCTTCCTATCGTATGTCTGTAGGTGTGTGTCTTCCCCCATATGCTTCATTTTGTTTGTGCGCGCGTTTCTGCAGGTGGTTTGGGCTCGACACAGAAAGCTATTAAGTACTGTGTTTCACACACACCACGTCTTTACTGGGTTACCTACTTTTACACCCCCCACCCTATCACTCTTTCCCCTCCCTGCTCTTGCTCTCCCTCTCTCATACCACTCTCCCTTCCACCCACCCCCCCTCTCCTCCCTCTCTCTCTCTTAGAGTTCACCTTGAGCGTACATTAGCTCAAACATGTACACACAGGTTTACCCAAGCACACTGCACACACACATACTCTGGTCTCAAAAAGTAAAGACAAAGTGTCCTATCAGCTAATTAATACACACACAAGACTATTGTTAGATGCCCCCTCACCCCCCCCCCCCCCCCCCCCCAAAAGGAATCTTTATTTTAATCATGTTCAATTTAAATAGGACACTTTGCTGACTTTAGACGCCAGCATGCGTGTATGATTGTGTGGTTTACCAGGATGTGTATGTGTTAAAGCATGTTTGTAAGTGTTTTGTTTAAGTGAGTGGAGCGGGGGTTAAGTGTGTGGAAGTGACCCTGGCAGTGACTCAGCCGCTTTATAAGACATCTCACATACATACTCCATTCTGCAAACACTAGTAACAACAAGTTACAAACACACACATGCCAATGATGACTCCAATCAGTGTCTGCTGTGTTGCGTCTCACACTTAAAGGGACACTTAACCCTTTTTGCAAAAAAATACATGTTAATGATGTATAGAAGATTTAGAGCACTTTCCTGGGGGTCTTTATGTGTGTAATATATGGTTTTAGATATTTTAGATTTTAGCAGTGAGCCCAGTGTCTGGTGTCATGGACACTGGGCTCACTTACTTCCTGGACACTTACTTCCTGCGTGTTCAAGTCTTCATGGGGTGATTATTAATTTATAGAAAATAAGTCATTTTGGGGGTGAACTATCCCTTTAATGGGAATTAAGCCCACAGATCCCAGATGTCATCAATATGACGTCACTATGGCAACGGATAAAGGACTTGGACAACCGAGGGACATGTGTTGTGTTCCCAACGGACATCGGCCTAGCAGAGAATGATCAGTTTGAAAAAGGTGAAGTACTCCTTCAGAATCTCTAATTAACAAGAGGAATGCGTTTCACATGCACACACACAGTTGACCTTTAGAGCACACACACGCACGCACGCACGCACGCACACAGTGAATTATGGCATGAGCGAGAGACAGGAGTCAGAGAATGGAACTGATGGAATGTATTTATGGAGGAGGAGAATGATGGAGGAGAGGAGAGGAGGGGAAGGCAGGAGGGGAAGGCAGAGGAGAGGAGAGGAGAGGAGAGGAGAAAGTCGAACCCAATATAACAGAGAAATCAATGAGCTGTCTGTCTGTCTCACTCCGTACCACCCATGTATCAAAACACAGAGTGCAAGAGTGTGCATGTGCGTGTGAATGTTGCCCTTGGGTAAGATTCATACAGATAGAAACTATCTGCCTAATTAATCGGGCCTGGCTTGTGTTGCGCATGTGTGTGCGTGCGCGTGTGTGTTGTGTCCCAGATGGTGGGTTTGCCCATGTTGGTTCTCTGCCATATTTAATATAAGGCCCACAAGCTCTCTCTCTCCCTCTGTCTCTCTCTAGTATGAGTCATGTTTATAACTGTATATCATTACTGATTGGTTATTAGATCAGATTAATAACGATAAACTAACCACCATGCTTGTACTTGTTATGGTTCTCTCATTTCTCTTCTGCACTGTAACTGTGTCTGTTTATTTTTACTTAGTTTATTTTATGTATCATTTTACGACTGCTTTTACTTTGCTTGATGTTCTGTGTAAAGCACATTGAACAGCCTTGTTGTTAAAATGTGCTATACAAATAAAACTGCCTTGCCTATGGTTTGTTCTTCTGAATGATGCATGATTTCAACCTCTTCCTCGTCCTGTACTTTTAATCAGTGTACAAAACGTTCTCCTATACTTAATTCAGTGTACAAATGTCCGTGGGGAAAAGCTAAATAAACACCCAAGCAAAGCAAAGTTCTTTGTTTACCCAGGGTGAATGGACTAAGCTCGAGATGCTTGTTTACAGCCAGACCCTGCTCATAGAACATTTCATGGTAGGGGTTCAATGCCTTGCTCAAGGGCACTTCAGCGGTGGTAATTTTAACGTGCCGGTCCGGGGATTCGAACTGGCGACCTTCCGATAACAAGAACGCTCCGCAAACCGTTCGGCCACCCAAGCCCAAGTGACTGAAACTTTTTTTGTTAGGCCAAACTCCTACTGTGCGATTTGTGGACAAAGGTCAACTCATGTCCAGTCACTCAGTGTATAGTTTTGCGTAGCCAGACAACTATTCCATAATCTCCAAGCTCCACTTCCGCTTTATATTTTACTCATGATAGAACTTCCAAGTCTTCCATTGCTCCAGACTGTATGACGGAAGCATTTGAATATTGCGAGAGGCAACAGTCTGGCAGCGTGAGACTAGTCAGTGTATGAAGGACAATTTCACAACACATTTAAATCTCTGCAATAGGATTGTGAATTTGTAAACGATGTGATCATCAGTGAATTAGCTCATAAAGCTCAACTTTAGCAGATAATGTGAGCTTCTTTCACAAACCGCACACAATCTCAACGGGTAACCTGCTATCTATGCCAGTGGTTCTCAAACATTTTTGGATCAGGTCACCCCTGTAAATAACTTTTTCCATCCACGGCAACCTTGAATTACATTGTTACTTAATTACTTTTTCATATTAACGGAATAATATGAATGTAAATCTTTCCCCCTAAGATACAGTATGTCACGAGGAAAACTGGAGAGAGTATCCGTTTCCATTATAGGACAGAAGATCGAAAAGAAGTGTTATACTATACCACTTGAACATCAGCATTCCTATTCTGGGGGTAACATTCCCCCAGCTGAAAATGTGTGGGTTCTCAAAATGCATTTTGTGATCAAACACGAAGATATACAGTTGGGTGCCACCGATATTGTCCCTTATCATTTGACCCATTTAGGCCTGACCTCAACATTTAAAAAAATCCTTCTAAATCCTCCAGTTTTCTGGAATAAATATTTTCACGATTTTTCAAAAATAGCAGACCTACAAGCTCGTAGCGCGCCACTCGGTGGCGCGCTATGAGCTTGTAGATCTGCTATTTTTCAATAGCTAAATTATAACAATGTTTAAAACACCAAAAGGGGTTCCCGCCCAAAATGGGTTAACTGTCCTTTTGCGCAGATCACGCAAACCTCAGCAAAAAGAAAAGGACAATATCGATGGCCTCCAACTGTATATATATATATATATATATATATATATATATATATATATATATATATATATATGCCGTAGGTTGAAAACCCCTGGCCTAAGTGGTTAAACTGAAGTTATAGGCCTACTGATAAATTCCAAAAATGATCAAGGTATTCTGACACACCCCTCGACTTGTGTCAAGGCATCCACTTTAAGAAACCCAGATCTTGCAGAGTAGACTGCACCGAAACAACTAAGTCAACGTTTTGCATAACGCACATTTGCCTCTCAGTCTGACACTCTCACACACACACAGAAAAGTGGAGCTCAGAATCTGTGGTGGAAAAAAGTACTTTGATTGGTTACAAGTCAAATCCTGTATTCAAACTTTTACTTACTTTTTACAGATTCTGTGAGTGAAACAAGCGACCAGGTCTATGAAAACAAATCCAAAAGAAGCAACCAGTTTCACTACTTGAGCCCTATTACATCAGCTATTTTTTAAATGAATCATGAAAGCAAGCCCAAATAAGCAACTACACTTCAGAAATAAGCCCAAACTATAAAGCAACGGGCAACTATGAATATTAAGCTATGTTACAGGTAAGGCTGTCCCCGAACATTCGGGGTTCGAACCTTCACTCGTTAGGGTTGGCACTTGGCGCTTGAACCATTCATTTATTTATTTTTGGAATCAAACATTCCTGCCAGGGATTCTGTGGGTGTGTTCTCTCCTTCGCAGTCGCCTCCTGGGGCGACTCCTGGGGCTCAAGAGGTAGAGCAGGTCGTCCAATGATCCATGGGTTGGCGGTTCGTATCCCGGCTCCTCCTGTCTACATGTCGAAGTGTCCTTGGGCAAGACACTGAACCCCAAATTGCTCCCGATGTGCTGGTTGGTACCTTGCATGGCTTCCGCCGCAATCGGTGTATGAATGTGTGTGTGAATGGGTGAATGTAATGCACAATCTATGTAAAGCGTCTTGGATAAAGGCGCTATATAAATGCACCATTTTACCATTTACCTTCCCGTCATCAGCACCCATACCCTAGGTGGGGTTGGCGAAAGGGCCTTTCTGTGTGGAGTTTGCATGTTCTCCCTATGTCCCCTAGGGTAGGTACCCTCACAAAACACATGCTTTAATCCTGGTGTGTATACTGCCTCCCCCTGGTCAGCCTGGTGGCCTGGAGGGGAAAGGAACTGGTTGGAATAACGTGTTCCTTCCATGTGCTACACCCTACAATGGAACCTCCCCATCAGGTGATGAGAAGCGGCCTGTTCACCACCATACATTTGATTGAGGAAGCATGAGCTCAGTTCACATCACGCTCACAACACTGCGCAAATCGACGTGTTGTGAGCTTGTAGATCTGCTACTTTCACTAGATTGAGTCCCGGAAAAATGTCTAATCTCTCTTTTGGGTCTTGACCTAAAGAGTTTGGGAACCATGCACTGTGCTAGGGTAACATGAGAAGCAGTTCTAGGCTCTGCTTCATCATCAGCAATAACTGTCCCACAGCCAGTGACATCGGAGACATGCCGTTGTTGTGCTGTGAATTGAACCCCTGGTTCAGAGTGTGACCTGGGAGAGTGCTTATAATAGCCACACAATTCACTGTCACACCAATTAATTCATTACTTGATATATAACATAAATAATCAATCGGTTTAGACAGGGAACATTAATAAACAAATAAAAATGGGGAGACGTCAACTAGAAAGGGAGTTGGGGGATGCATCTATCGACTACTTTCTTGAGATTGTTCTAGAGTTAAAAAGTTCAATGAATCAAACAAAACTACTTAAGGAAGTGGTTGCACTACTTAAAAAAGGACAAGAACAGAATGGATAGGAATAGAACATGCATCTTATATCACTGTGCACAGTCAGTCTCACTGATAAAGTAGTTGATAGTCATTGTATCACGGATATCAATATGCTTACGTAACGGAGTGTTTCACCACTGGGACAAGCAGTCAGATAATGAATGACATAAGATGGCATCCACAATGAACTGTAGAGGAGAAGGGGAGAGAATAAGAAGGGATGAGGGGAGAAGGAGAGTTATGAAGGGAGGGGAAAGGGGTAGGGTGGGGAGGGGAAAGGGGTAGGGGAGGGAGAAGAGAAGTAGGAGAATAGGAGAGGGAGAAGGAGAGTAATGAAGGGAGGAGTCATACATACTCCAGTTTTAGGTGATCAGTTATCACCTTCACCTATCACCGTTCTCAATCTCTGCCCGAGCCCCGAACACGACCCTACCCGGCCCGACATTTCCGGGTAGGGTAGGGCCAAAATGCACACTAATTATTCGGTTATAGGATTAGGCTCTGTGATTTTCTGTTATTTGTTTTTCTTTTTTATTATAATAAAAATAGCAATTCTGTTGTTTGTGTAATGTATTTATTTAATATGAAGAACTTTTACAGTTTAGGCTACTATTATGTGACTGGACTGGAGGAAGAGCAGCACCAGAGAAGTAAGAAAATAGAACGGTGGTTGTTGAACTTGCTACAGCTGGCTAGCCACTGGTTTGTGAACCAAATTAGCTGCTTAGTGCTCAGCATCAAGTCAACTATATAAGTTAACTTGCTATATGCTTAAATGTTTTCTAAGAACATCGATTCATCTGCGATAGCTCGTTTTGGAAACGTCTGGGCTTAACGAGACACTGCTGTCTCATTAAACCCAGCTGGGTGAATAACCCAATCGTCACCACGGTAAATGCTCCATATAACTATGTAAGCACTAACCGCTAATGTTAATGTTCACTGCATACACGTAAGACTAGTTACATGATGACCACGCAATGTCCACTGTACAGCAATTTGGTTTCCAAAATGCTTAGTATTGTAGCCGACGTCCATCGTAGTGTGGCGCGCCTCGTTGTGTGCCCAAAATAACAGATTTGCAAGCTGTCGACACGCCATGAGCGGCATGTTGATGGTGTGTATGTCTGTTCTTTTGGAGAGGCAACGCACATTACGCGTGCTATGTGGGTTTGAGAGGCAATGATTAATGTAAACTATACAGTAGCCTAGTAGATTATAGCCAAGTTGACAGTTGTCATAATATTGTAGGTAGCTGTTTGGGACTGTTCACTGTTGCACAACGGTGAATGATCATGAAAAAGTTGCACTTTGCGAACAGGGACAATATTGGACATTACTGTGTCACTTAGTTCAGAGGATCGCTGCTACTTGACTCAGATGTTTACTCACCCCTGGAATCCATTAGAATGTTGGATATCTCAATATCTCACAACGGGTAAGGGCTAGTTATGGTAATTGTTAGGGTCGGGCCGAACCAGTTAGGGTAGGGTAGGGCCGGGCCTTCATTTTCAGGCACGATGAGAACTCTTAATCACCATCACCTTCAATGAGTCGAGGCCATAATACTCGCGGTGATATCCTTAAAGGCTCATACATAGTCTGGATTTTCGGTGGTTAGGTGACCACCGAACTACAACATGACGTTATGAACCGCGGTGAAGAGCAAATCACTGCCACCGCCCCACCGCTCAACGTTATTTCAGCTCCGGTGGTCACCTCACCACCAGAGCGGTGAAAATCCGAAAATCCGAAAATTCAGACTATGAATGAGCCTTAAGCATTGACCCCGCCTTGAAACCCCCCGTGCCTGTCTGTGGTGATAGCTGATCACCGCCGCGAATGACGTAATGTTGTAATTTTCTAACCCTTAAAAAACTACACCGCAGTGATAAGCTATCACCTCAAACTGGAATATGAATGCAGCTAAAAGGGAGAGGGTGAGGAGAGGAGGGAGAAGAGAAAAGGGAGAAGGAGAGGAAGTGGGGAATGAAGAGTGGAAAGGAGGTTGGGGGGAGGGTGTGATCTGTTTGACCTTCCACAGAACAGCTGACACACTCAACCAATCCATTATCACCGACTGACTGTCAGTGATATAATTTTCCTTAGTCACATGGTCAATAAATGCCTTTTTTTACTGACCGACTGATTACTTGGCTTGGCTTGGCTGTATGACTGGATGCTGACTCATTAAGTAAGTTGTCTGTCAGTCAGATCAACCCAGTGTGTCTTCACTCTTCACTGTGTCAATACCAGCACACTGAGCGCTGAGTGTGTTGTCCTGCAGTGCATTCACCTCAGCCTAGAGTAGACCTCTGCTTTTCAAACTGTTTCCATGCCAATGACCCTCAAATAGTCATAGCCTCTGGCCGCCCTATTGCTAAATGCCTTAACCTGTTAAAACCAGAAAAGAAATCACTTTCATTTTAGATTTTAGCACATTGGTTGGCTATTCAAAAAATTGCAGATATACCTGTACAAGATCATAGCACGTCACTTTGAGCCACACTATGATATTGTACAGTTCATCTGCTATTTTTGAGAAATCATGAGAATTTGTGTCCATTTTTGAATATATTTAAAGTATTAATTATAGCAGCTCACATTTTTGCTTCTTGGGGTCCCTGGCTCCCTGCCCCTGGGACAAAATATTTTGAGATGGATCATGGGGGGGTCTGCGGCCAAATACATAAAATGTTGGGGGTCCTTGACATGAAACAAGTTTGAGTAACACTGATATAGAAACAAATCGTTTTTTAACGAAACTTTGTAGAATCGGATCCTCAGGTACTGGGCTAATGTTAGTGGCCATATTATTCCAGCTAAGGCCTATTCAAACTCAATCAAATTTCCCTCCGACTATGTTTACATATCAACGACTTCCTACCCCATTCACACACACTTGCTGTCCTTAGACTTTGATTGATTGATTGAATAGTTTATTAGACAGAATGTATAAACAGCAACAGAGTACAGTCAAACACTCAGTCCAAAGGGGATAGCACCAAAAAAAAGAGTGATTTGCATTTTTTGAGGGAGGGGGTCAGGGCATTCCACGCTTGGGTGGCAGTGCTGTAGAAGGAGAATTTACCCATATTTGTTTTGAAAGTGGGTGGTAGTGGCACCAGATCGTTGTTCTCACTCCCTCTAGTATGAAGATCCATTTTAGCCTGTTCCCTTCCATACTTCAGCTCCATATCTCTATAACTTCATTTGACATTGTTGTGTTTGTTACATCCAGGGTTTTCAAGTGGGGTCGTCCTGGGACCCCCAGGGGTCCTTTGGGTGGTTTCGGGGAGTCCACTGCAAAATCAGTTTAAACCATATCAGCGATATTATCACTTTGATGTTTATTCTTATAAACTGGCACTTCTCTATCATGTGAGATTATTCCAGGGACACAATAACATTTCTGTCACTAATTTCATTATCTAGTACTTTCGGCACATGATATACTGTATCTATGATCTGGGACGGGTGATGTGATTTGGAGCGTTTCGCAATACATGGGCAGTTATGTTGGCCAACGAGGAAGTTAATCCATTTTTAGATGTGACCAGAAAACTTTCATTTTTTTATGGCAGGGTGGCCTACTGATTACAGTGTCTGTCACCGGATTTCCCCGAGTTCAATCCCTTCCCTGATTTCAATCCCAGAACACTCTTCTTGAGCAAGAAATCTTGAGTCCATCCATGGCCATTGGCTAAGGAGAGAACTTGAAACTGAGCTAGTGTTTTAGTCCGTTAACACAGACACAGAGCTTAGATTTATTTGTACTTTTATATTGTTGTATTATTAGGGTGTCTTGTTTCGTTGTCTGGGGTGGAGTTGTATGGCCACGGGCAAGGAACATCACATATTTATGTATTCGATGTACTGTATTAGCATGTGTTCTTGCTTACTAAAAAATCACTCTGGATTAAGAGCATCTGCTAAATGCCTAAATTGAAAATTGTATTCATTTCTTTCTGTAATATCTTGTTTTATTGCTATAGAGAATGCAGATGTTAATTAGCAATCTTGCCAATGTACTTACTGTATGTAGTTTTTTTTGCATTCATTCATGAATATTGTCTGTCAGGTGGAATCCGCATATTTTCAAAATGTTACTTTTCATGGATTCATTTGGCATTTCTTTAATTAATATTTCTTTAATTTGCAATAATTCAATTGTATGGCATGCTAATGTTTTGAGACATATTGCCTTTTATTACAGTACGCAATAGTAAATAAATAATTCTACACAATAAATATATATGTTTTAAATTACTGATCTCAATATGGACCCATAAGGATTATATGTATTTGCATAATCATGTAGCTCCTGTTTCCTATTTTCGATATTTGTATTTTTTTTCCGTAAATGAATGCCCTACATCGGGGGGGGTTCCGACTGGTGATCCGTGGACCCCCGGTGGTCCATGAAGGTAGTGCATGTGGTCCCTGACTATGCATTTAGCAAGGTAGGAAATTGAAGACTAGATTCAGAAACAGGATATGATCCGGTGACCTATGAATGAAAAGTAGCAGATCCGCAAGCTTGAATCGTGGAACGAAGTGACACGTTTCGAGCTTGTAGATCTGCTACCTTTGATACTTTTGCATTTGAATCCTGAAAAGTAACAGTTTTGGACATGAAAGATTTCTTTCCACCAGACAGACGATATATAGCAAAAATATAAAATGGCACAGAAGATTTCCCAGTTTTTAATGGGTTGAAGCCTTCGCCAATAATAAAAGAGTTTTGAACCAAGATCCTGCCATGTCACTGCTGCTGTTTATATTGTCCTGCTTTATCATCCCCCCAGGGTCCTTTGTCCTGTGCATTAGCTCCATCCTGACTACTTGGAAGCAGTGAGCAGCCACAGTGCAGCCCCTGGGGACCAAGTCCACTTGTAATGCCACTGTCTTGCTGACTGTCAAGGGCAATGACAGCAGAATGTAACCAGCAGGCATCATGCATGTTTTTCTTTTTGGTGTGGGAGGAAACCCACACAGATAAGCTTTTTGTTCTCTGACTCTCTGACTCCTCTGGTGCGATGTCCTGTTGGAAGTTGGAACTGTGGTTCCCAAACATTTTAGTTCATGACCCAAAAGAGAAATTAGACGGACGTTTGCCTGGGACCCAAACTAGTGAAAATAGCAGATCTAGAAGGTCACAATGTGATGCTTTGCGCCTGACACATTTCATATTTTTATGTTTATATGTTTTTCCTTCCAAAATTGCAATTAGGCGATTATGTAATTTATAGCGACAGGCCTACAGTTTTGATGACTTTTAAAAGCCTGCGGAAGTCGTATACTTCCCATAGGCTTATGATTGTGACAGATCCATCTGTGTACTCCACCCTGCTAGTTTCAATAGCAGCACAAAACATTGCAGAAGTGGGAAATTCAAATGATGTGGAATCAGTTTCATAGGCGTTTAAACAACAATAACTCATACTTCTGCTTATGTGCTATGACTAAATAACGAGAAGGCCGGCGGCTGCTCAACGGTCAGTTGATACCGGTATAATCCATTAAGACCCGAGGTCGATTCTACAAAATGTCTTCTAAATCCTAAACTGAAAAACTTTTCTGCTTTTCGAATATTTCTACATCAGTGGCACTCAAACCTATTCATGTCAAGGACCCCAAAATGGTGTGTATTTAGCCATGGACCCTCATCTCAAAATATATTTTTTCCAGGGCCCTCAGAGGCAAAGATTTGAGTTAAAAATGTTTGCTTTACAAAATATATTCAAAGATTTGTCCAAATTTCAGGATTTCTCAAAAATGGCATATACAAGCTCATAGCATGGCATGGAGTGCACGCGCTATGAGCTTACAAGTATACCGTCACATTTTGAATGGAAGATCTTGGAAAAGGTTGAAATATTCTCGTATTCTCTGGCGTGACATATTTTCAGATATTGGCCCACGACCAAATATAAATGTCAATTTGGGGGTCCTTATACAAATGTTTGAGTGTCACAGCTCTAGTCATCCTTGTGGCCCCCTAGTCATCCTTGTGGCCCCCTTGATGTCCCTGGGCCCAACTTTGCGAGTGATTGTCGCGGTTTCGCTGAGATAATCAACCTAAAACTAAGTCAAGATAATCAAATTATGTTGAAAGAGCTGCATGGCATAGTGGTGAGGCAGTGAAGGCTGAGATGGACAGCTATATGCAGAACAAGAGCAAGAGACAGGGAATGGGAGAAAGAGACCAAGATCAGAGACTTGCGGACTGACTGGGATACATACTGACAGACAGGCAGAGGGAGAGGCAGACAGCTATGGCATGGCTTGCTTAACAAACATCAAAGGGCACACAACTGTGGCAAGGGAAACCCCACACACACACACACACACACACACACACACACACACACACACACAGTGTGTGTGTGTGTGTCCACCAGTGGTCAAAATGGACCGTTGACAGGTATGCAATACTGAGTGTGCAAATGGAACCAAATAGACCCGTAAGGTTCCATTTGCACTCTCTCAGAATCAAATTAACTAATTCATTAATTAAATGGTATCTAGCTGGGGCTCCTGTGACATTGAAAAGGTTGAGACGTCCACTCTCAGGAGTGTAGGTAAAGGTAAATAACAAAAGGTTATGTGTAAACATAGCGAACATAGACTGCATGCGTGGACACAAGCCTGTAGTCTGTGCATTCACCATGTACATGTGAGGTTTTTCAGCAGGTAAACAATCACATACTATAGACTGCAGAAAGCACAGCAGTCTTGTCAGTGCCTTCTGTGAATTGAGTATGAAGGTGTCAGGACCCCAATGGAAACAAGCCAATAGGCTTTTCTTGGGTTTAAATCCTCTTAGCAGACCTTGTATTGAACTGTACTTCCCTGTGCTCGTAAACCATGAATGAACCTAGCATCTACAGTCTAAAAACAACATGCTATCTAAAAGGCATTCTGTATATTGAAACTATAGGATACCAGGTAAACCATGAACCTAGCATCTGTCTAAATGGTAAAAGGTGCATTTATAGCACCTTTATCCAAGGCACTTTATATAGATTGTGCATTACATTCACCCATTCACACACACATTCATACACCTATGGCGCCGGCAAACCGGGGTTCAATGTCTTGCTTAAGGACACTTCGACACTAACTCTGGGGGAGCCCGGGTTCAACCTTGCGGTTGCCATCCGGCCACTCTACCCCTGAGCCACCACCCCTCCCAAAAGATCTATAGTATTCTGTAAATTGAAACTATATGATACCAGGCAAAGCATGAACCTAGCATCTGTCTAACTCTAAAGTAGCATGCTATCTAAATGGCATTCTGTATTATTTGAAACTATAGGAGGATACCAAGTAAACAATGAACCTGGCAATGCATGTGTCTAAAATAGTGGTTCCCAAACTTTTACATTTCAAGGACTTACCTTAACTCTGACAGTATACACATGGAACCAAATGGACACATTAGGGTCCATTTGGTTCCATGTGTATACTGTCAGAGTTACAGATACAGACTTGTAAGTTGTAAGGGTCTAATAGGGTCCATCCCCCTCAAGGAACCCTGAGTCTCTGCCAGGACCACACTTTGAGAACCACTGGACTCTAAAATAACGTTAACATTTGTGGTCAATAAAATAAAAAAACATAACATTAGAACCATGATTATGCCCTGCCTGCGTGGACAGGAGGAACCAGTTCTACAAACTGGACTTGTTGTCAAAGAGGAGTAAACACACCATGCATTCAACACATGCATCCCATCAACAAGTTCAAAACTACTCCAGAGTGAGTGTGTCTTCAATTCTCACCTTCATGTCGTTCATGATGATCTGAAACAGTCCTCCCAGGGCGCTGCATTCCTTTTCTATCCCCGCATCCATTTTTCCACTGAAAACCAACCCGGCTTTAGTTTACTTCCTCGAAAAAAAATACAACTTTGTTTTCCCTCTTCAGCCCTCCAAAAAACTCCTAAAAATGTAACGTCTAACGGTCAGTAAGGGACCACAACAACGTCCCAAACGGAATTAACAGTCCCAGTAAGTTTCTTCTCCTCTTCTCTTCCAACAGCGGCTTGTATAAATAATAAGATCCACGAGTTACGACATTGTGTGTTCGATCCTATAATAATGAGGCTGTGTGGGTTGAAAGTCCACGATGAAGCAGGCTAGGTTTGACCCAAATCTGAGTGGATGAGGGAGAGAGAAACTCAATACGTGGAGAAAAAGACCGCCTGTCTGTCTGTATGTCTGTCTGGGCCTCTTGACTCAGCCGACTCCAAACAACACGCTCCACGACCACAACATCGTGGGTTCTGGGTTCGAATCCGACACCCACCAAGGAGAGGGGTCGGTTAGGATCCTTGGAACACCGCGGGGTTGTTTTTTGGTCGTCCTCTAGACCAGTACCGGGCTAAAGTAGTTACTCACAACTAACTAACTGACTAAAACTAGCAACCTGTGTGACTCAGTCACAGCACACATACACAGTCACACACACTACGTCTCACACTCGCACTAAACACACGCTAACACACACACGACCGTTGGATCGATCCGTTTTTTTTACGCGGAAGGAAGGTAAGGAAGAATGGCTTCAACAATAATAATATATCCAAACGTTTGGTCTTCTTTCTGTGTAATCATCCCCCCGAACCGCTGTCTGTCTGTGTGGTCCCTGTGGTTTTGGTTTGGTTGTTGTCCGACTCCGACCTCCCGGTTCTCCTCCAGTCTACCGGTGTGTCCTCGATGTGGAAGCCGAACACACGACCTTGTTTTCCGCTTTAGTTCTGATGATCAGAGACGCCGTGTGGTGTGTGTGTGGAGAGGTTTTCCCTACGATTCAATGAGTCCTGCCTCTACTCCCTCCCCCTCCTCCTCCTCCTGCGTGTGTGTGTGTGTGTGTGTGTGTGTGTGTGCTTGGATTACTGTACTTCTGAGGTCCAACTCCAAATGTCCCGACTAGTAGAATTTAGAAAGAGGAATGGTTGAATTAGTTATTCCTGATTCCTGAAAAGAAAAAAAGAATTGAAAAAAAGAATTAACCTGTTGATCTAATAGGCTATTTTGTACGTTTTTAGGTTTATGAAGATTAAAATGGAACACATTGGGCTGATTGGGGGGGAAATGCTGTTCTGAAATGTTGATGTGTGCGCGTGCGTGGGCGCGCGCACCTTTCCCTAAAATATCCCGAAGCAGCCCGCTTGGGCGGAGCTAAAAAAATGAACTTCACGGAAAATTACATCAAGGTGAATCACGTCACGTGCAAATGATAATTTAATGCGCGTGTCTTCTTATCATTATTTACACCACCACGTCTACTGAAACTGGAATATAATATAGAATAGAATAGAATAGAATTATAGAATAGCAGTGGTGGGAAAAATATGAACCATTTAGGCCTACCCAAATACAAAATACAATTTTGAGGTAGGATATCCCACTTTACTTGTTACTTTACTTCACTTGAGTATATTCCTATACAGAATAGGATCTCCTCACTGGTCAACAAAAACACCTTGAAGACCCTAACAGGAGCTCTTGTACAAGGTCTATGGACCTTGTACAAGGCATCCATGTGCATGCATCCATGTGCAACCCAGATTCTGCAAGGGACTATATAAATTATTTTTGCTCCTATGCCACCAAAATGTGGAACACCCTACTGTCATTAAGACATGTGAATCCCTTGACTCCTTCAAAACCGCTCTCAAAGGGCACCTACAGACAGCTGCAATTCAAAACTGGCCCCTGTAAAATCTGAATCCCCCACCCACCCCTTTTTCCCATAACTGTATATGTTCCTTTCCCCTTTTTGAACATGGTGGACCCTATTGTAAACAACTGTAATGCTTTATGGTGTCGTCCAGTTAACAGTTTTGTATTGAGTTGTGCTTGAAATGTACTGTAATTCTCCAAACTGTTAATAAATACATCAATCAATATGTTTTAAATACTTTGTACCATTGGTTCTCAAAGTGTGCTTGGAGGGTAGCTCCTCTGCTCCATAGCCCTAATGCTTAATTCTGCCTTTAATTCAAGGCAGAATTAAGCATTAGGGCTATATGGACCAGAGCTACTTGGAGGGGTACCAGGGGGTCCCCAGCTAAATTAGTTAATATAGCATCACAACAATTCATATTTCATACTTTGGCTATTTCTATATTGGAGTATTGATACTTTTACTTAAGTAAAACATGTGAGTAGCCTACTTTTTCCACCAGGGCCAACATAGGACCTTATGCATTGAGGGAGACAGTTCTATATTTGCATTGTTCAGTCTGATGGAAGTTGGCAATGGCATGAAAGAGAGTCTGTACCTCTCCGTATGCATTTTGTTGGGGGAAAGTGAGCCTTTTGGCTGAAGGTGCTCAGTGCTCACCCTGTCCTGCATCTGGCCATAGAATGGATGGATGGGAGGTGTTTACCAGGATGGAGTTTAGTTTGTCCCTAATCCTCCTCTGTGCAACTGACTGGAGCCCTTCCATTCGGAGGCCAACAACAGGCCTAATTGATGCCACCTCCCCAGCCCATGCATACCATGCATTAAACATACTGTATGGTTTGTTTTTATTGGGGTTCTTTAAGCAGTGCTCGAAGAGGAAGCAATACCAGAACAATGTAGAAATACTCTGTAAAAGCCCTGGATTTACTTGAGTAAAGTAAGCGTATTTAATCTCTGTACAAACGTGCAGGTTGTTCCATTGGAATGCACCTAAATTATGCAAAAGATTATTTTCCTATTGTTTATAATTAAATGCAACATAAGATTAAGAGCTGTGCAACGCAGAGTGTTTCAGGTTCTGATCAAGATAATTCCCAGCTCTATGTGCAAATCATACCAACAGTCTTGAACCCTTCCAGACCTGTCTCAACCTAAATGTGCTGTAAGACATGCCAGTAGTTTTCCAAGCTCCTATCTCCTTCTAGATTCCGTTATAGCTGATTTGAAGGTTGAAGGTTGTAGGGTTGGATCATGTCTTGGAAGGTATGACTATGACCATGATTGTCTTGTAGGCAGCATCAGTGTTTTGTTCTGAGAGAGACGTGAAATGTTTTAGGGATGTTAACAGGCTTCAGTGAGCAACCAGCTCAATGGTCTTGTTGTTAGAGTGTCCATCCAGAGACTGGGAGGGCAGGGTTCAAAGACAATACAGGGAGGACATAGAACCCCGTCCGTCCTAGACCCTGCCGCCCAACACTCCCTCCTGCTGACAGGTTGCGCCCAAGCCTGCAGAATGGATGGGATGTCCCTACTGGTCAAAAGTGGTACTGCAGGCCCAGGTCACATTCATGAATGAATCGTGACGTAGGACATGATGTAGAGGTACCACAAGAACAGCACGAGGGGTACTACGATAGGAGCCAACCAATCATATCAACCCTCGAGGGGTACTACTCGGAGGACTTTGTCGTTTCGTTGTGGCTTCAAAACGCCACTGAGCAACTTCCATTGAAGTGAATAGTGGAGGGCAGGGCTATCGCTCCTCAATCCGTTCTCTAGATACTATCATAGCTCTATGGTTGCGCCCCAGCCTGTGGGAGTACATGCAGTGACAATTATCACCCTACCCGCCCAGCTTCCCTCCCTCAAACATAGGCCTATTGTTTGTATAGGCCAGTGGTTCTCAACCAGTGTCCTTGAGGGGGTTCCAAGTGGTCCTCAGCTAAGAAGAGTTAAATTATTGTTAAACATCTGCATTACTTAATTTACAAAATGTCTACACAATACAGAATGTAAAAGAATTGTTATTTTGATCAATGTTTGCCTGTTGTCTCTCCTAATGGTACCACATCAATACAGCATGGACACAATTTCATCAACAAAATATTGTACCTTTTGGGTCTGAGAGGCTAAATCTCATCAAATGGTGGTCCGTGGCTCCAATGCCGAATAAATAATGGACCTTGACATTAAGAGGGTTGAAAACCACTGGTATAAGATGCTCGACAAAGCTGGATGCGCCACAGTGGATGGAATTTAAACCCCAGCCTCTGTGGTGGTGGGCAGGTGAGTTTCCGCTGCATGCCCGTACCATAAATTAAAGGTGTGGCCAAAAATGCAATAATGCTAAAGTGTAAAACCTGCAGGATGCTGTGATGACAGCTGAGTGTCCAGGGCCACACCCAGGCTCTGGAACAGGAGTCATCAGGGTGTTGTCAACCATGTAGCAACCAGCTGAATGATGATAAATGATAAGTCAAAGTCAAGTTACTTGTATGAGTGAGAGAGAGAGAGAGAGAGAGAGAGAGAGAGCACATGTGTGCGTGTGCGTGTCTGTCTGTGTTGGAAGTCAGAGTGGGTTTTGCTGACTCACTCACCAGGCAACAGGCTGAGTCACTGCGCTCCGCCTACAGTACCTGTCTGTATTTTCCATGGAAACCATGCACACTGTGCGTGCGTGCGTGCGTGCGTGCGTGCGTGCGTGCGTGCGTGCGTGTGTGCGCGTGCTTGCAGGTGCATGCGTGCGTGCGTGCGTGCGTGTGTGTGAGTGAGGTGAGTAAGTGAGAGTAAGTTCAATTCAATTCAATTTCATTAAAGTGTCAAATCACAAAGAGTTGTCTCAAAACACTTTACATGTAGAGCAATGACCCGACAGAGATCCCACCCGTGTAGCACCACTAAACCATGAACTCACACAAACACAAGAGCAAGCTGTTAACTCTCCACAGAGGGATTGAACTTAGGACCTGCAAATGTGCTAGTTACCATGCCAACGCTAATCAAACTGATAAATCCCAAAATATTACAAATATTGCGCGCCCCTGGAACAACCCAGGGACTTAGTGCATGGAGCGACAAATGCGGCGGGCATCAGGCACACTGGCCGGCCCCGAGTACCCATTCTTAAAAAGGGACCATTGCTGCATCTTGTAATAGCAGCAGTGGGCTAGCCTACTCAGATTGGTTTTGCTTTTGTTTAAATTTAAGAAAAAGTAGCAATTCTACATTAACTACAAGTAAAAGACTTGAGTAAAAGCACAAAAGTGTTGGCATCAAAATATAACTTGGAAACCAGACAAATCTGCCACAGGAAAAAGAAAATCCCTGGGGCGATTGGTCTGGCACTCCTCAGTTTGAAATACATTTCACTCACCCCAGAGTTGTGGTTGACCAATCAGAGCTGTGACGTTGGTATATGTTTGTAACCTAATATTTACACAGTAGTCTGTAATATATGGCTGTAGTATTTAAACCAGTGGTGGAAAATAACTAGGTAGCTCAAGTGATGTTCTCAGTACAATTCTGAGGTAGGCTTTCACTTTACTTGACTATTTTATCCTTACTCGACTACATCTGAGAGGCAAATGTTGCGCTTTGTAGAACTCCACTAAAAATACTTGAAGATTTACCTGTTAGGCTATAGGTTTGGATTTAGATTATTACAAAGCAGCACATTAACCGATCAAGACCTGTTTTATACATTCAAACATTCAAACCGAACTACAAGGTTGCAAGGCTGATTGCGACAGGGGTCATCGCTATGCTGGTGTGTGGTGGACATTTTTGTCAAAATACCATTTTTGCCGCAGCCATACAAAATTAGAGGACAATAATATTACCAGAAACAGAGCCCTGAATGACCATAACAGCCTAGGTCTGTAACTCTGAGAGTGCAGAAATGGAAGACCTGTCTTTGCTACACTCATATAAGTAAAACATTTGAGCACTAGTAGTGCAGGACTCTTAATATGCTATAGTGTCGTAGTAAATCAGTGTCATACATATTCTGAAGAAAACATGGAGACTTGACATTCAGTAATTGGTTATTTGATCAAAATAAAAACATTATAATGGTGTGTAATGCCTTGGCACACGCACGCACGCACGCACGCACGCACGCACGCACGCACGCACGCACGCACGCACACACACACACACACACACACACACATGGTGGAAAAAGTACTCACATGTTCAAAATGTAGGCCTACATAAAGTACCAAAAGTGAACGTACTCTTTATGCAGAATGTCCCCATTTCACAGGTTTTCAAATGTATGAAATATGAAAAGGTATTTTGAAAATTCTATATTGGCTTTTTTCAAATGGCCAAAATGTAGGGCTGAAGTGGATAATGTAATAATAATCAAAATCTACCAAGTAAATAGTAACCTAACTAAAGGTTTCAAATAATTATAGTGGAGTGAAGTACAATATGTGAAGTAAAAGTACTGAAAGTACTGAAATTGGAAATACGTAAGGTAAAAAATACCTCAAAAAGTACAGTATGTGGGTAAACTTACTTAGTTACAGCAGGCCTCCTACTGGGATGGATGTGGCTGTGTGTTTCTCTGGTGTTGTGGGGGAAATAGCTTCACAGCAGGCCTCCTACTGGGATGGATGTGGCTGTGTGTGTCTCTGGTGTTGTGGGGGAAATAGCTTCACAGCAGGCCTCCTACTAGGATGGATGTGGCTGTGCGTGTGTCTCTGGTGTTGTGGGGGAAATAGCTTCACAGCAGGCCTTCTACTAGGATGGATGTGGCTGTGTGTCTCTGGTGTTGTGGGGGAAATAGCTTCACAGCAGGCCTCCTATACTGGGATGGATGTGGCTGTGTGTGTCTCTGGTGTTGTGGTGGAAATAGCTTCACAGCAGGCCTCCTACTGGGATGGATGTGGCTGTGTGTGTCTCTGGTGTTGTGGGGGAAATAGCTTCACAGCAGGCCTCCTACTGGGATGGATGTGGCTGTGTGTCTCTGGTGTTGTGGGGGAAATAGCTTCAAAGCAGGCCTCCTACTAGGATGGATGTGGCTGTGTGTCTCTGGTGTTGTGGGGGAAATAGCTTCACAGCAGGCCTCCTATACTGGGATGGATGTGGCTGTGTGTGTCTCTGGTGTTGTGGGGGAAATAGCTTCACAGGGAATACCAGACGACTCGCCCCTTTACCAACTCACCCCCACAAAAAGTGTTAATGTAGTTAACAGTTAATTTAGTATTTCCCTCCCTCCCTGAAATCTGAAATGATCTTGTATACAGATTTATTTGATTAGTCGATCTCTATACTCTGTAAAATCAAGGAAGAATAACATGAGACGTCTCTGTCTCATGTTATGTGACTGCTTAATTAAGGTAATTTAGGACCTTCTAGCAGTTAATTTCATTTTATTAAACACATTTCTTCCATATGTAGCCCATGTTTTGTAATGGCATCATGACGCTATTATGCCCATGGATATACAGAGTGAACTTAACAATTATAAATTAATATAATACCTTTTATATAATCACCAACATGAATTTATGTTTGTTACTTACAGCTAGGTAGAGTAGTGGGGCGAGATGGAAAAGGGGCGACCATACCTGTTACCCTTCACAGCAGGCCTCCTACTGAGATGGATGTGGCTGTGTGTGTCTCTCTAGTGTTGTGAAATAGCTTCACAGCAGGCCTCCTACTAACCCAGTTACATAAGCACCATTTAGCAGGAGGGAGTACCTCTCTACTGTAAGCCAAGTACAGAGACAACACTGACATCTAGTGGTGAACATGAGGAATAACAGCATTCATTAGGTTACAATAAAGCTGGTGTAACTGTAAGTGATATTTATTTGTAAAATAAGTTTTAAATTAACTGTAAATTCAATTGCTATAGTGTGTTTGTTCAGTAAAAGGTAATTTTCTTTGTGTGAACTGCTTCTTTAAGTATATTTTGCCAAAACTGTTTTAAGTCAAGTTGTATTTGTACAGTAATAGAATATTTCTACAATTTGTGGCATTGCTACCTGTACCTTTACCACCACTGCAAACTGGAGCCATAAGTTCGGCAGAAATGTTATTTCTGATAAGATAAACCATTTTGATTAATACAAATGAAACACACTTTTTGAAACTCATGTATCTTTATTATAAACAGCCCATGGTATATAAAATCAGGATTTAATTGGTACTGCATGGAGAAAATAGATTTGACTCTACATAACATAATCATGTTCATAAACAGTTGAATTGTCAGAGGTCAACATACAATCTTCACACTGTAAAGATTAAAGGTGATATTTACACAATGTAAAGATTAAAGGTGATGTCAAATACACAAACCACAAAACATGTTGCTGTTTATCATATCGTTGTCGTCGGGCAGAAACCTTGCATCTCCATTTTTCAACTTTTTATGTTCTATTTTGTAAATTAATGCCCTTCCTCGCAGTGGATTTCAACCTTGTTTCATATCAAGGTCCATTATTTATTCGGCATTCACAGACCAACATTTGATGAGATTTAGCCTCTCCAAAACGTTCTTGGAGGTATGGACCCCTCTTTTGAACTATATCGAGGAGAGCAGTTGATTCTGACCGCTTCATGATCTTTACCCTGACTGCTTCTATCTTGTAAGGACAGCCCACCCTCACTTGCACACACATACACAGGGGGCACAGGTCACACTGTTCCCCCATTTCACAAGCTTGTACCACTTGGAAAATATATTTTACTTTGTTGTTGTTTTTCCTTGTTTCATTGATTTAGTTTTTATATATTTTCAAAAGTGTCTTATGTGTGTATGATTACGTTAATACATTATGGATGTACACACTGTCTTTTATGTAAGTCTGTCTATGTTGTCCTTGTGTCTAGGTAAAACAAAAAACTCAAAATAAAAGATGAAAAGAAAAAGAATATAATTTGTTGTCGTTGGATAAGACTTTGAAGAAGAGAAGAGATAAAAGGCAAACGTTGATAAAAATAACAATTCTTCTACATTATTTTACTTTCTCTAATTGTGTATACTTGTACATTAAGATGTTTAACAATTGAGTGCATAGAATTAATCCAAAGTATCCTGTAAGTTGATCAAATGAAAAGTATTAACAAAAGCTTGTGACTAAATAATAACTGCATTGGATCCATTATTGGAACACAGGTTCCTTTTTTTAAGGCCCATTTCCTGAAAATCTAACGTTTTGGACATACAAGGTTTTTCCACTTGACATCAACGATATTGACGTCATGGCGTTGTGTGCATTGTTTCATGATTTCTTATTCTGGGCTTAGCTCGAGAGCCAAAAGAGAAATGTGATATCTCCCCGCGGGACCCAAACTAGTGAAAATAGCAGATCTACATGCTCACAAATTCTACTTCTTTCTTTTGCTTTCTTTTCCATTTAGTTCCATTTAGAATGGAATTATTTGGGAAAACGTTTGAATTAGTTTTTAACTTAAATGTTTGAGTTTTAGTGCATTTAAAAAATATATATATTGAAATAATAATAGCCTAATTAAAATCAAAATGTAGGAAACAAAAAACAGATGGGCATTTACTTTGTTGTGACAGTTGGTCCGCGGCTCACATAAGGGGTCCCGACCCACTGTTTGGGAACCACTACACTAGTTTTCCTTGTATGACTGACACACACGTGTTCTGCAACGCCACACTAAAGCTGCCATTTATTCTCTCAACAGCTACGACTGATTTCATGTTACTAAAACTTAATTCACACACTACGGCGACGCTTGCCCGCAAGAACTAATCACTTTTTTGTCAGCAAGCGACATGTCATTCTACAGAATTGGCTATATGTTAATGTTATGCTATAAATTAAGTTTATAGTTTAGTTATGCTTATTGCTCAATCTGCCCTTCAGTTTTCAGTCACAAGGCTGCCCCCTTGTGGCGAAACAGAGCAAGGTCGTCAGTGTCCCCATGTTCTTCATGGGGACACATGACTTATCACTGGTTAGCACAAATAAATTGTACTTACTTAGTTACTTACTTACTGGATGTTAATTACATGCTCTACCCAAAACAAAACATACAAAACTAAATAAAAAAGGTACTTTTGTGGTCTGTTAGAACCATATAACATGTCACCATGCTGCTGTGTGTATGAAGGCTAACAGTTATCATGTTCCATATTATTTTGACAAGTGTATTTTAAGGCACTGCTGCTATGAATTACATGAGGCAATTGTGAGGCAAGCATGCCTCACAATTACTGTAGTTCACTAAGGGCAGTGTGAAGTTCACCTTTAGCAGATGCATGGTTTTATCAGTGAATCTATCAGTTGGTCAGGTGTATACACATTACACAGCACACACTAATAATATAAAATAAACATATGTAAATTAAACATTAGCATGGTTACAACCAATAAAGCTGCACTGGAGATGCATGTGTGGGAAATTAATATACCATTTCTTGTATAAGTGTAGCCTACATGAAATCAAATTCTATATACTCATAAATACACAAAGGTATAAAAATCCAGTTTACTGCAGTCCATTTCTAAACAATTATCACTCTCTTTTCTTATCCTTTCATTTTTACTGTTGCTTTTTTTCTCCACAGATTTCAGGTTGAAGATTTCATTTATAAAAAATAAGTTAGTATTGTTTCAACTATTGTTTCTCAAATAGTTGCAATGTACACAAAGAACCTGCAACTAAAGGAGCTGTAATTTACATTTTTGGGGCTTTTTAAAATATTCAAGCTCTATATTCTGAGATGAATCATTGCTATAGAGTGTTTGTTCACGGGTCTCCCCGTCTCTCCATTTCTTTAATAAACAGATTTATGTCCCGCAGCCCGCAGGTGGGTCAACAATTTCATCCAATCAGGAAAGAGTAGCCAATTTATGACCTTCAATTTCATAGTATGTACAAACAAACATCAATTACGCTCCCTCCTTTAAAACCATTCAATGGCTGTGGGTTGCTGTCATTAACACGTACATAGTATAATGTATCTATCAATTAATTATTTACATATAATTCTGTTATTATGACGTATACATCGTGTCAAATGCCTGTTGATATGTGTCCAATCAGAATTTATATTCTGTGAGTGCACAATATGAATCTAGAATCAATATGAATCATTCTCAGTGCAATGGCAGTCGTTCAAGTATAAGGAATGGTTGACATGTCTTTTTTTTTTCTGTGCTTCCTTCCAACAATGAACCAGAACCACGTAAACCTTTTGCAGAAAGCTTTTACAGAAAATAGAAGCGTTGTTTTAGCTATTTTCAGCTGAAGCTTTCGCCACAATACAATAACAGAAAACATAAAAGACACACTAGCGTAGAGCCTTGAGGGACTCCGGTCAACCATATTTAGGGTTTCAGTGGTTAATTTAGAACTACTGTATAATAATTTATAGTTTGTCGTACGACAGCCTTGTCGTACAACAAACTTGTAGATCTGCAACAAGGATATATTTGTAGAATGATAATGATAATGATAATGCCCAAAACAGGGAGAAAGGTTGATGTGGTAAAACATTCATTTTCAGGTAGGTCCGTCATGTTGTTAAAAGTGGTCAAAAGTAACTAAGTACATTAATTCAAACTGTACTGTACTGTACTGCAGGGGTTCTCAACCCGTGGGTCGCGACCCCTCGGGGGGTCGCCAAATTATTTTAGGGGGTCCCCACAAATATTTCCAAAAAAAAAGAAAAACAAAGTTTTTCAAAAATATATATTTTCACGATTTTTCAAAAATAGCAGACCTACAAGCTCGTAGCGCGCCACTCGGTGGCGCGCTATGAGCTTGTAGATCTGCTATTTTTCAATAGCTAAAGACATTTAGCTATTGAAAGAGACATTGCCAAAGCATTTCCGGGGGTCCCCGGCCAAAAACGTTGAGAACCCCTGCTGTACTGTACTGTACTGTACTGTACTGTACTGTACTGTACCTCAAAAATTGTACTTGAGTATTTCCATTTTTCAATACTTCCACTAATGATGTTGATTTTCTTTTACTCCAGTAAAATCTTTTGAAAACTTTAGTTCCAAGTTACTTTGTAGATTTACATTATATTACAAAATATAGCCCACATTAAAGGGCCACTTCACCCCTTTTGCAACCAGATCTTATTTTAATGATGTTTGGGAGACAAGAAACACTTTCCTGGGGTTTTTATGTGGGTAATTTGTGTTTTTAGATATTTCAGTATTTCAAAGTGTCCATGGGCTCCATGATGTCATGGACACTGGGCTCACTTATTTCCTGGACTACATGTTGTCTCAGTAAGACAGCCCTCCCCCTATCCACAAGGAGGAGCAGTGGACCAAAGCATTATGGGAATTGTAGTCCAGGAAGGAAGTGAGCCCAGTGTCCATGACATCATGGAGCCCATGACCACTTTGAAATATTAAACTATCTAAAAACACATGTTACCCACGTAAGAACCCCAGGAAAGTGGTTATTGTCTCCCAAACATCATTAAAATAAGATCTGGTTGTAAAAGGGGTGAAGTTGCCCTTTAAGCACATAACATTAAGTGAAATGGGACATTCTGCATGAGTACTTTTACTTTTTGTATCTTAATTATTATCAATGCCAATACCTGTGCTTTTACTCAAGTGAAATTTTGAGCACCATATTTCTAATTGAGTGAAAGGTACTTCTTCCACCACTGTTATGTAGACCAGTGGTTCTCAACCTTTTCAGTGCCCCATGGGGGTCCCGACCCACAGGTTGAGAACCACTGATGTAGAGTGACACGTCATATGTAGAAAAACATCACAAAGATGTATATATATCGAGCTGCATTATGAAACACTACAAAAGAAAACATATTAAAACAAACAAATAAGAAATATTGAAAAACCAGTGATGGCAAGTGGCAACTGTATGACAGGTGGAAAAAATAAATCATCTTAACATTTACATTAGACTTAAAAAAATAAAAATATTAATAATAATAATAATAATAATAATCTCTTAAGGGCTTGTTATAAGTGCACGTTTAGCGCACATGGTGGGGAATGCAAACGAGCGCTGGTGAGTGTGACATGTGGTTTGGTTATATGTCCGTTTGGTCACGTTAGTGGGTCGAAGGCTGTGTTTGGATGAGGAACCAAAAGAGTGAGTCCTTGTGGCACTGGGGACTCAGTTTGTTGCTGCGCACGTGTTGTTAGTGCTGCGTCATGTCTCTCTCTCTCGCTCTCCCTCTCCCTCTCTGTGTCTTTCTCTCTCTGTCACTCATCTTTCCCCTCTCTTTTCTTGTACTATTGTACAATTTTCTTGTACCCATGTTTTTACTGTATGCTAATGTACTTTGATAATATGTGTTTTTCTCTGCGTCCTGAATAGATGTTTCCTATTAAGGAGATAGGTGTTTTGCTTGTCGTTTTCTTTCCTTTTTTATGAATGTATTCAAAAGGCCTTTCACAATGTGTTTCATTTGCTAATATGTTATTGTAAAGCACACTGAATTGCCTTGTTGAAATGTGCTATACAAATAAAGTCAAACCAGTAGGTGGGGCTAGAGTAGCGACAAAGAACACAATGCTTGCCCACAAACCCACACACACTGACAACTGTGCTGATGGTTGCCATGGGTCGCTATAGGATTTGCAATTTTCTATCTTTCCATCCACACTGTCTGTCTCTCTCTCTCTCTCACTCTCTCTCTCCATGCGACACAGAAGTCCTTGTCTGCCGAGTTGAATCGGACTGATATGAACTCCTCTATAGACTAACAGATGTCAATAAAGCAGAGCCTTGTTGCTTGACCAAGTGAATGGTGGAACCGATTCAAAAACCCGCTCCCGAGTTCAGTCGAGGAAGTGCTTTGTCATACATTCTGTACAATAGAGCCCAGTCATTCATTCCACTGCCTCTGTGTGGATTTGGTATCTAGATCCAACAAGCTAAGATCGGAACATCACGAGTAGTGTCTGTAGCCGAGAGCGGGGTCGGCATGCAGCTACGAGTCCGAGACGCAGACCTCCGTCTGTCTGTCAGCCTGTCCGTCTATCCCGCTCGCCCATCTGTTGTCCTCCTCTCGCAGCAGAGCGCCGCTCCCCTGCTCGCTCTCGCTCCGCCGCTTCTTGGCGAGGTCGCTGGCGATCGCCAGCGCTCCGCCTTTCAGGAACCGCACAAAGTTCTCCCCGACCAGCGGGCCCATGGCGTACAGGCCCGGCCCGTCCGCTGACACCACCTAAAAAAACAAACAAACTAGGAATTAACCCACGTAAAGCACCGGGTCCCGATGGGTTATGTACTGTATGTGCTTAAGGAGTGTAGGGAACAGCTCAGCCCTGTACTGATTGAGACACATGTTCCAGTTATCTGTAGATACGCACTATATTCCAAAAGCGTGGAAGACCTGGTTTATAGTTCCAGTGCCGAAAAATGTCTAATCCCAAAGTCCTTAATGACTATCGGCCAGTTGCCTTGACATCGGTGATAATCAAAAGCTTGGAGTGCGTTATTCTAACCTCCTTAGTCGAGCATGCGCGGAGGGTTTAACGGTAAGTCGCTTATTTTGATCGCTTGAATTCGTTTTTCTCATAATGTCTCATAACTCTTAAAATGTTGTCCCAAATGGGTTGCCGCGCATGCTCAGAAGCTGTTGGGTGCTCGGGCTGTCATTATGAAATTGTTCACCTGTACCACTTGTTCTTGGATATAATAACAAGGTAAAAAAACGACTCCTTTACTGGGTTAAGTGCTATCCATAAAAAACTAATAAAAAAGTTTAAATTGTACCTCGTAGGTCCAGGGGTCCACCTCCACGGGGTTGCGGCGGCACGTGATTGGCTCGCCGGGGTCCGAGCCCAGCGGCCTGCCGTGGTCCGGCAGGAAGGCCAGGTCCGGGCGCGAGCCGATGAGCACCAGCGCCTTGGACACCTGCACCACGCTGCGGGCCCGCGTCTCCAGGGACTCCAGCACGCACTTGTGATCGGGCCGGAAGGCTACCACACGGTGCCGCGGGAAGCTGAGGTAGCCGGCGTATGAGGACCCAGAGGAGGAGGAGGAGGAGGAGGAGGAAGGGGCGGAGTTGTTGTCGTTGATGTTGTGCGCGTGGCTCTCTGGCTGGAGGGGCAGGGTCTGGTGCTGCTGCTGGGTCATCATCTGGTGGACCTGTTGAGGCAGAGGTGTTCATATGGGCTCGGTTTAGTGGTGGAAAGTAAATATAGTCCGGCAGCCGAGGTGGACGGGTCGGAAATTTGGTATATAGTATTTTTTATTGGCCTAAAATATTGTCTATATACATACATTCATGAATCCACTTGCTGACCGGCTAAAAAGTATTGGGCAATTCTTTTTATAGGGGTTTCTTGTGACCCTACCATTAACATCCTATGACAGGCAAAAATGTCAAAAATGTCAAACTTTCCTTTTGCTTTAAGTAGCATGTGACATGTCAAACTAGGGGGTTTTCATGATTCTGAATCCATTCCAAGCATTAGTTTTGCACAAAATACATTCCTTGGGCTAAAAACAGCCATAGACTTCATGACAAATGTGATGAGGTCAGCACATTTTGGGCACATTTGGGCAAGTGGCTATGGTTGCCTTTGACTAGACTAGATGAGAGGTTTCTCCCCGAGGCCAGCAGCGACAGCGTAACACAGCGTGTCTCACCTTGTGGTACTCGGGGTAGAGCAGCTTGGGCAGCTGGTTGAAGATGAGGGCGGGGTCGGCGACCGAGCGCCGGAAGGCGTGGTAGACTGGCGTGGTCAGGTGGCGGGTGGCCAGGACGGCGTCGGCCGCGGTAAGCCCCGCCCCCACCACCAGCACTGGCTCGGAGGAGCCGTGAAGCTGCCCGCCTGAGATAGCCGCTTCCAGCTCCCAGAAGGAGTGGCACACGTAGGGCAGAGACTCGCCCTCCACGCCCAGGCGGGCGGGCACGTCGTGGGTGCCCGTAGCCAGCACCACGTTGTGGGCGAACACCGTGAAAGGCACCGCCCCCTCCTCGCTGCCTTGCTCTGATTGGAGGAGAGAGAAGAGAGGGGAAGATTAAGATCATCGCTTTTCAACGTGGGGGTCTGGGGACCCAGGGGAACCAGATGTTCCAGCGGGTCCCCAGCAAAAGTAATTAATACAACATCACTTGTCATTCTTTTTAAGTTTTAACCTTTTATACGCTGGCTACTAAAAATATTTTTTTATTTTTCTAAAATCTTGAACTTTGAGAATTTGTTTACTGAAATCTTTGCTTCTGGGGGTCCCTGGAACAACATATTTTCAGATGGGGATGGGGGTCCTTGACATGAAAAAGTTTGATAACCGCTGGATTAGATAGGATTTGAAATAGGCTGCCCATTTGATTTGTATATGGACACTTGTTTTACATCCAAACTTATGAAATATCAGCTTTTGGTGGAACGTATTATGGCCTTGGGATATAATAATTGTCAACTTATTGTCCTTGTATTTGGAAGTCTGGGCCATGTCCATAAACTTGTGCTCAGGGGTCTGCAATTGGGTGGATTGCAAAATACAAATGCAAAAAAGTTGGCTAAATACTGTTCTGTCTCAGCTACTATGGGCAGTCTGTCTGGAGAAGGCATTGTTTCATTTATCCCTAAGTGGCTTAAAAAAAAACAAAAAAACATCCTGTCTGTCTAGTAGTGTCAAGTAATAGTATGTCATCAATGTGCTATCTTTTTTTCCTCTGTGTGTTAAGCATGTGCAGCAGTTATATCTGGTTGGACCATATAATGTAACCTAATTCTGATCATTGTTTGGGTCTATTGTATTGCGCCTCTTGTGCAGATCCAAATAAAATAATTAAAATGTGTGTGAGTGTGTGTGTGTGTGATCCTTTACCTCCCAGTGCCTCTCCCTCTCTGCGCTGCAGTCCCGTCACCCTCCAGCAGGGCGGCGATCCTTCCGGACCGCCTGGCTGCCTGGTGACAGAGGTGACGGTGGTTCCACAAGCAAAGCTCTGCCCCAGGGACATCTGGGAAACGTAGTGCTGGTAGTATGAAGCAATCTCTGCCGGGGTGGCGCGGTCATTACGCACGTTCCTGGAGGGAGATTAATTTCTTTTTACTTTTGTTCATGTAACAAAGTCGGTGAGGGTGCACGTGAAATCGATTTAATACCAACATTATCGCTATGCAAATAGCAGAGGGCGCCTACAAAAATGAGACGGACATGTGTGTGCAGTGTGTGTGTGTGTGTGTGTGTGTGTGTGTGTGTGTGTGTGTGTGTATACCTGCGTTTCTCTCTCATCCACTCTTTCAGTTTCAGTCCAGGTAGCTCCATCCAGTTGGCCAAGCTCAGAGTTAACATGGAACCCTCCATAGCCTAAACACACACACACACACACACACACACACACACACACACACACACACACACACACACACACACACACACACACACACACACACACACACACACACACACACACACACACACACACACACACACACACACACACACACACACACACACACACACACACACACGACACCGTTAGAAATAGGAAGAAATCCTTCCCTGTATGTTGGTTGTGGGCAGCCACTAGGGGGCGGTGAGCATCACTCACACCCAGTACAACGCACATACGTTTCTGAAAGAGTTGTCTAAAACAGTTTTCTGAAAAGTGTATGTATCAGTGGTGCTCAAACGTTTTCATATCAAGGTTGCGGATCCTCATTCTCAAAATATTCAGTTTCAGGGCACTCCAGAAGCAAAGATTTGAGTTAAAAATACATTATATACAAAGGAGGAGGAGGAGGAAGCTCATAGCACGGCAATAGCCAAAGCAAAGCAAAGTTCTTTGTTTACCCAGGGAAGTGGACTAAGCTCGAGATGCTTGTTTACAGCCAGACCCTGCTCATAGAACATTTCATGGTAGGGGTTCAATGCCTTGCTCAAGGGCACTTCAGCGGTGGTAATTTTAACGTGCCGGTCCGGGGATTCGAACTGGCGACCTTCCGGTTTCAAGACCGCTCCGCAAACCGTTCGGCCACCGCTGCCTAATATAAGTATAAAATAATGGTCGGAGTGGTTAAAACAGCTAAAATCTAAAATGACGCAGACGCTTTCCAGCTTTTACTGGGTTAATCAGACTGGATGGCATTGGGAAGGACAGACTGGATGGCATTGGAAAGGACAGACTGGATGGCATTGGGAAGGACAGACTGGATGGCATTGGGAAGGACAGACTGGATGGCATTGGGAAGGACAGACTGGATGGCATTGGGAAGGACAGACTGGATGGCATTGGGAAGGACAGACTGGATGGCATTGGGAAGGACAGACTGGATGGCATTGGGAAGGACAGACTGGATGGCATTGGGAAGGACAGACTGGGGTAATCAGACTGGATGGTATTGGGAAGGACAGACTCGCCTGGCGTAGCCAGACCAATCTGCCTTTGCAATGCAAATCCACGCAGTCATATTGTCTGGCCAGAAAATAAGGACAGACTGTCCTGTCCATGAACCTAATATTGTTTTTGTTTTTTTGTAGAAGTTGAATATTTACATATTTGAGATAAACATTTAATCTAAAAACAAAGGTGTCCAGTCAGACTTCATGGACTGTTGTGGCCCAACTGGGGCTATGACTTATGTATGAGTGCGTGCACGCACACATGCGCAGACGTCACTTTACATTTCCGTCTTTTGATTGTTGTGTGTTAAAAATACTTTAGTTAAGATTTAAAAAAAAAACACACAAACACACAACCAAGGCATGCAATCAATGACTTCAACTGTCATTGTCGTCACAAATTATCTTATTTTGTTTTGTCATTGTCCCGATGTGTATTTTGTGTTGTCTCTGTAGTAGACATGGCTGCATCACTGTAGTCTCCACATAAAAAAATACGGTACATAGTTTGATATATCTTCCCCCTTGCCCCCCCCCCCCCTATTTTACCCACTGTTTTACACCTGTGATGGGACAATAAAGTTGATTCCATTTAAAGTGGTGAATAAGTGCACCTACATGCCAGGCTCCACCAGGGGGACCCTTCCCCAGCACCAGGTGTGGGACGGCCCGCTCCGGCTCGTAGCGCCACTGCAGCGTGGAGGCGTGGTCACTCCCAAAGTCGCTGTCGGGGAGCAGCAGCGAATCGAAAAGCACCGCCACGGGATTGGACGAGCGGCCCTCCAATCCCTCGCACAGGTACTCCAGATCCTAACGAGACAGATGGAAAAGGGAGACGGTCAGGAGTGCCATTGTAGATGCATTAGGCTATTCTCCACCTCTTTGTTTCAGCAAGAGAATGTCCGTTTCAGATGCGTTCTCATTTCGTCTCTGTTCAGGATTCAAGTTCAAATGCATCAAACGCAGCAGATCTACAAGCTCTACAAGCGGATCTGCTACTTTTGATGTGTTGTGTGATCAAGAAGATCATCATATTACGTTAATTGTATGGAAAAACAGAAAAAGTTAATGCTGGTTCATTGAAAACGTATTACAGAGGCTTTAAAGTGTGGAAGGCGTCCATGTTACAGTAAATTGTGCATTTACAGTATATAGCGCCTTTATCCAAGGCGCTTTATATAGACTGTGAGAGATTACATTCACCCATTCACACACACAGTGCATGTGTGAGTGAGGCAGTGAGCTATACCTGCTCCAACAGGGACAGGTGTGAGTGAGGCAGTGAGCTATACCTGCTCCAACAGGGACAGGTGTGAGTGAGGCAGTGAGCTATACCTGCTCCAACAGGGACAGGTGTGAGTGAGGCAGTGAGCTATACCTGCTCCAACAGGGACAGGTGTGAGTGAGGCAGTGAGCTATACCTGCTCCAACAGGGACAGGTGTGAGTGAGACAGTGAGCTATACCTGCTCCAACAGGGACAGGTGTGAGTGAGACAGTGAGCTATACCTGCTCCAACAGGGACAGGTGTGAGTGAGACAGTGAGCTATACCTGCTCCAACAGGGTCAGGTGTGAGTGAGGCAGTGAGCTGTACCTGCTCCAACAGGGACAGGTGTGAGTGAGACAGTGAGCTATACCTGCTCCAACAGGGACAGGTGTGAGTGAGACAGTGAGCTATACCTGCTCCAACAGGGACAGGTGTGAGTGAGGCAGTGAGCTATACCTGCTCCAACAGGGACAGGTGTGAGTGAGACAGTGAGCTGTACCTGCTCCAACAGGGACAGGTGTGAGTGAGGCAGTGAGCTGTACCTGCTCCAACAGGGACAGGTGTGAGTGAGGCAGTGAGCTGTACCTGCTCCAACAGGGACAGGTGTGAGTGAGGCAGTGAGCTATACCTGCTCCAACAGGGACAGGTGTGAGTGAGGCAGTGAGCTATACCTGCTCCAACAGGGACAGGTGTGAGTGAGACAGTGAGCTGTACCTGCTCCAACAGGGACAGGTGTGAGTGAGGCAGTGAGCTATACCTGCTCCAACAGGGACAGGTGTGAGCGAGGCAGTGAGCTATACCTGCTCCAACAGGGACAGGTGTGAGTGAGGCAGTGAGCTATACCTGCTCCAACAGGGACAGGTGTGAGTGAGGCAGTGAGCTATACCTGCTCCAACAGGGACAGGTGTGGCTGCTCTCCCAGCTTGCTGTTGAGCAGGATGTTGGGGTGGGAGGAGTCAGGACACAGGTAGGGGGTGTGGCCAGACAGCAGGTACGACAAGCAGATACCCGACGGGCCGTTACCTGGACACACACACACACACGCACGCACACGCACACGCACGCGCACGCACACGCACACGCACACACACACAAACACACACACACACAGAATGGGTTAGAAGAAGAGAACAGAATACAGAATACAGAACCATTCTATGAGTGGAGGAGTGATTGGCATATCATGTACAGAGCACTCGCACAGAGCGTTTATTGATGCCAGCAATGTTCAAACCTATCAATATTGTGACATTTCGATACAGTTCGATACAAATATAATAATATGTAGTTGCTCTTGGGAAGAAACCTCTTATTTCCATATTCTAACATTTTGGTAAATGAACGCCCCAGTTGATCATACTACAGGCGTCACACAAAAGCATCAAAAGTAGCAGATCTACAAGCTCAAAACGTGGCACGAAGCGACGCGTTTTGAGCTTGTAGATCTGCTGCTTTTTAAATTAGAATCCTGAAAAGTAACAGTTTTGGACATAATATTATGAGGTTTCCACCCGACAGTGACGTGCAGGTCTTGCACGTCTCTTTACCATAGAATTGCATGACAGAAAGGTCCTGGCATAGCTCGGAAAATAAAAAAATAAAGTTTTCTGTGGCCACACCCCAAGGACTAGAATGGAGACGGAACAAAGTGTTCCATTCCGTGGCAGATCAGACCAGAGGTAAGCTGTTCTCATGTGGGCTGAGCTGAGCTGAGCTGATCGTGCTGCTGTGGAACATTTCTATTGTTCAGAGTCCATTTTAACAAGCTCTTTGTTACGACATCAGCTCACTGGGCCAATAAACACCCAGGGTGACCAATGACCATGTGGCATGGAGCAAAGGCAGCTTTTCGGCCGTTCCCCGTAACAAGGAGGAAAGACAGAAGAAAAGCATAATGCATAGTGCAATACGAATTATGATGAAACATCCTACTAGAAAAGCATGATGCATAGTGCAATATGAATTATGATGAAACATAGAAAAGCATGATGCATAGTGCAATATGAATTATGATGAAACATCCTACTAGAAAAGCATGATGCATAGTGCAATATGAATTATGATGAAACATAGAAAAGCACGATGCATAGTGCAATATGAATTATGATGAAACATAGAAAAGCATGATGCATAGTGCAATATGAATTATGATGAAACATAGAAAAGCATGATGCATAGTGCAATATGAATTATGATGAAACATCCTACTAGAAAAGCATGATGCATAGTGCAATATGAATTATGATGAAACATAGAAAAGCATGATGCATAGTGCAATATGAATTATGATGAAACATAAACGTAAAACGTAAAATCTGAATCCCCCCCCACCGCCCCCCCCTTTTCCCCTCACTGTATATGTTTATTTTCCCTTTTTACCTCCATTATGATGAATTCCTCTTCTGTTCTTTGTCTATATAGAAGTGTCTATTTGTACGTCTCTAAATGTTTTGATGAATTGAACATGGTGGACCCTGTTGGAAACCAGTGTAATGCTTAATTGGGTCATCCACTCACAGTTAACAGCCTTTGTATTGAGTTTGTGCTCGAAATGTACTGTAATTCTGCAAACTGTTAATAAATATTTCAATCAATCAATCAATCAATAGCTAGAGCTATGGAACAGAGCCAGGTGTAGGCCAGAGTAATCTAATACGAGAGTGGCGACACTAGCGTCGACTCCCATTGTAACAATGGAATGCGGAAGTGCTCATTCTATCTCAATGGGATAGTTCCAGCCATAGGAGCAATGTTTGGAACTATAGCCCATATGCGCCCGCTTTGCGGCGAGATCATAGCGTGTCGCTACTCTCCTACTCTACACTCTGGTGTAGGCTAACTAGGCTTCAATCTTACCGTAATACAATGTGTTATTGATGAATTGAACATGGTGGACCCTATTGTAAACAAGTGTAATGCTTAATTGGGTCGTCCACTCACAGTTAACAGCCTTTGTATTGAGTTTGTGCTTGAAATGTACTGTAATTCTGCAAACTGTTAATAAATATTTCAATCAATCAATCAATCAATCAAAGAAAAGCATGATGCATAGTGCAATACGAATTATGATGAAAAATTCTACTAGAAAAGCATGATGCATAGTGCAAATGTTTTTGGCTGGGGACCCCTGGAAATGCTTTGGCCATATCTCGCCAAAGTCCTTTATAGCAAAAGGCCGATGCACACCTCAAAAGGCTGGTGACAGGTGCGTAGGGCAATAGAGCATATAATGAAAAGGATATCTTTGAAAGACAAAGAAGAGGTTCCACACACTGTCAGACACTTGCCAAAAAAATGTTGCTCTTTATTAGGTTGACATTATGGTCGCTAAGACCTCCATCAGGACAGACAATCAGACAATGTCTGTCCTGATGAAGGTCTAAGCGACTGAAACGTCGACCTAATAAAAAGCAAAACATTTTTGGCAAGTGTCTGACAGGTCAAAATGTTTGACCACCAATGCAAGTTTTTTCAGAAAACTGTTGCAGAATTGGCCTCAGGTTTTAACTCCCAGATTGTAGAAATAAATCAAAGGGACAATTACTGGCCGTAACTCTAAGAGCGTATATAAATTAAACCGATAAGGGTCTCTTAAGGGGTCCATTCGGTTCCATTTGTACGCTCTTAAGAGTTAAATTGCTAGTGTGATTTAGTTCCTTTTCTCACAGTTTCGAGATGCCAAACTCATGGGAGTCACTGAGCTGATAAGGAACTGTTTTGAGTTGAGTTCAGTCCAGTTCAAGGACGTGGAAAAATACCACAGCTGCACTTTATACAGTAAGAATCACAAGACATGTCATGATGATGACACAGGATGTCAGGGGTCACGTGTCAGTGTGACCGACCGGAAGGTCACCGGTTCACAATCACATCCCTACACTCGTCAGGGATATACAGTATATCTATTTTTACAGGCGACTGATTTTTTAACCTCCGTCGAGCAAACTGCTTGACAGTAGCTGCTTAGTGGTTGGCAGCAGACTGTGGTTGTACTGGCCAGCTACCCCTCAGTTATTATTGTTTTAGTTATAGTTATTGAATTGAAAATGTAATTGAATTGAATATTACCCATATTATTGGACTTCCCACACCCGTCTAGCAGAGTGTGCGGAAGTGCCGTTTATGCCTGTGCTTTGTGGCCGTGATAAGACTTCTGCGTTTTCAACACAGCTTTTGCAGTTTCCCTTTCTGTGATGCGATGGAGCGATTGCGGTGAGCGGAAAAAAACATGGTCAGTGGCCAAAGACACCTCACTGTCTGCCTTCGTTCAAAATGAACGCTGTGTGTGTGTGTGTGTGTGTGTGTGTGTGTGTGTGTGTGTGTGTGTGTGTGTGTGTGTGTGTCTCACTTGGACACACAATATTCACGGAGAAACAACAACACAGACACATGGGGTTCTAGTGAACAATAATGTCATCAAACGCTTAGCACTTTCAATATCAAATGACACTCAGTGATCATCTTGTATCATATCTTCAACCTCATGCCATCTGGACAAAGATACAGATCCTTGAAGTGGAAAAAGGTCTGATTTAGTAGGACTTTTGTCCCTCGATTAGCCATCGCAGCATTGAACAAACTGCCCCGCCGATAATTTTAAGATTATGTGTTGGTTTTTGTTGTTGTCTTTTGAACAGACTGTGAAGACGAATATCCTTCGGGACAATAAAGATTATTATTATTATCTCCCAGTGACCAACAGTGTGTGTGCGTGTGTGCGCGTGTGTGTGTGTGAGTGCGTGTGTGTGTGTGCATGTGTGTATTTATCTTACCAATTATCACCACTGGCAGGATGTCTCTGGGGGAGATGTCTTTATCATGAAGATCCATTATGACTGAAGAGAGACAGAGAGAGAGATTTTATTCAATTGTTTCACACCTGTTCCTACCACTCACTCACGCACGCACACACACGCGCACAGCCGCACACACACACACACACACACACACACACACACACACACACACACACACACACACACACACACACACACACACACACACACACACGTTTCAGTAACAACTGTAATATAATACCACTCTACGTGTACATGTGGCAGAGTTAACAATTGACCAGTCCAGACTGGTCCCACAAGGGGTCAGCTAGTACATTTCCATTCACATTCGCGCACACACACACACACACACACACACACACACACACACACACACACACACACACACACACACACACACACACACACACACACACACACACACACACACACACACACACACACACACACACACACACACACAGAAGTACAGGAATACCTTGTACAAAGGACATAAACACTGCCAGTGCAGTTTGACAATAGGAGAGCAGCCAGTTACAACGTGCATGGACGGCAAAGCATCGTTACATACAGTAGAAACATGATCTCAGGCAAACACACACGCACGCACATACTCACGCACGGACACGCTTACGTAGTAATATGCACGCACGCACGCAGTGCCACGCACGCACGCAGACAGAGAGAGAGAGGCAGACAGACAGAGAGAGGCAGACAGACAGAGAGAGAGGCAGACATAGAGAGAGAGGCAGACAGAGAGAGAGAGAGGCAGACAGACAGAGAGAGAGAGGCAGACAGACAGAGAGAGAGGCAGACATAGAGAGAGAGGCAGACAGAGAGAGAGAGAGGCAGACAGAGAGAGAGAGGCAGACAGACAGAGAGAGGCAGACAGACAGAGAGAGAGGCAGACAGAGAGAGAGGCAGACAGAGAGAGAGAGGCAGACAGAGAGAGAGAGGCAGACAGAGAGAGAGAGGCAGACAGACAGAGAGAGAGGCAGACAGAGAGAGAGAGGCAGACAGACAGAGAGAGAGGCAGACAGAGAGAGAGAGAGGCAGACAGACAGAGAGAGAGAGGCAGACAGACAGAGAGAGAGGCAGACAAAGAGAGAGAGGCAGACAGACAGAGAGAGAGGCAGACAGACAGATGGAGAGAAAGAGGCACGTGATGTTGCTTTGAAACAACCGTCGTCATCTGCCGTGGCAACGGTCCAAACAATGGCGTGGTCGCATCGCCCATGGCAACCCCACACACACACACACACACACACACACACACACACACACACACACACACACACACACACACACACACACACACACACACACACACACACACACACACACACACACACACACGGCTAGCTGCTCCGCTGTGATAACAACCCAGGCCTCAGTGCTTCGGTAGTGGTCATGACAAGGTCATCCAAGGACACACTGACCCTCATGACATGGCCACCAGGCCTTGTACTGTACATCTACACCAGGGGTTCTCAACCCGTGGGTCGCGACCCCTCGGGGGGTCGCCAAATTATTTTAGGGGGTCCCCAAATTATTTTCAAAACAAAAAACAAAAAAAAAACCTTTTTTAACAATTTTATTTTCACGATTTTTCTAAAATAGCAGACCTACAAGCTCGTAGCGCGCCACTCGGTGGCGCGCTATGAGCTTGTAGATCTGCTATTTTTCAATAGCTAAATTATAACAATGCTTAAAACACCAAAAGGGGTTCCCGCCCAAAATGGTTTAAGGTTATTGTAGCAGTCAATTTATATTGGGGGTCGGGAGGGGGCGGGGCGGGGGTCCCGAGACGTTGCCAAAGCATTTTCGGGGGTCCCCGGCCAAAAAGGTTGAGAACCCCTGATCTACACAACGTCTAACTGATCCACTAGAGCTAAATAAACCTCACGTTTTTTGGAGTATTTGTGTATGAAATTTGAGAGAAAATATATTGATATATTATATGTTTTGTACATGATCAGAGTTAAAAATGTTGAAATTAAAATTAAAATCTGGATTTGTTTGTCTTACTTTGTGTAAATATTTACATGCAGTTAGTGTGTGTGTGTGTGTGTGTGTCTGTGTGTGTGTGTGTGTGTGTGTGTGTGTGTGTGTGTGTGTGTGTGTGTGTGTGTGTGTGTGTGTGTGTGTGTGTGTGTGTGTGCGTATATATTTGAGATGTATAGTATTTTTGCATATATTTGTGTGAGTGGTGTTTTTGTACATGCCTCTGTATGTAGTAGTGTGATTATGTACACTAGAGCAGTGCCCATTGGGCCCTGTCCTACTTTTGTGCTGGTTCTGGACAACCGGCTATCCGACAGACTCGACACCAGGCACTGGACTGCCTGTGGTGGTGTGGAACACGTGTGTCAAATTTCAAGTTGGTGGGGTACTCGAGTTATGTGGATTAAAGACGTACACGTACACACGTACATACTGTACACACAGAGACGTGGTGCATTTATAGATAGATGTGTTTGTGTATTCAAGTGTACTAATGGTTGCCTTGACAACCAGACTTCTCGTGGATCTCAGCCTCATTATCTCGTGACTGCCGAGAAACGCTGTGCCCTTGAGCAAGGCACTCTGAACTCCTGATTTTGTAGTTTTCATTTGCAGGTTAAGAACAACAGTTTAAAAAAACAAAATGTATGAAATTAAGTTGCAGTATATGTGTGCATGGCCAAAACATGTAACATACATTTCATCTATATCTCATTCTGTGCATGTGTTTTCTTCTCTTCAAATATATATTTTAGATATTGTAAACCATTGTATCAGGAACATTTATAGATTATATTTTAATTTAATTTTTTACAAGTAATTTATTCCATTAAAGGACGACTTCAGCCATTTTCAATGTATCTTCATATAATTGGTCCTAATGCTCATTATAATATGGTAGAATGTTTGTCTCATCACTCAGAGCAGTGGTTCCCAAACTGTCAATGTCAAGGACCCCCAAATTGACACTAATTAGCCCGCAGGCCCCCATTTGAAAATAATATGCCAGGGACCCCCATAAGAGATTTTTTTACAGCCTCTAGCAGTGATTCTCAACCCGTTTAATTTCAAGGACCCCCAGTTTGACATGCATTAGTCTACGGACCCCCATTTTATGGCATTTCTATCTCTGGGACCCCCAATTTATATTGTAAAATCAATGTTAATTTTAACGGGTCCATTTGGTTCCATTTGTACACTCTCAGAGTTACAGACCCATAAGGGTCCATTTGGTTCCAAACTATCATTTGGAACCAGCTGGGGGACCCCCTGGAACTCCCTCAAGGACCCGTGGGGTCCCACTTTGGGAACCACTGTCTCAGAGGAGTGCTCTGGACATATCAGAAACCCGTCTACCAGTGACATCATCATTGATGGGGAATCCAAGCTAACCCTGGAAAGTTAGCATGCTACAATGGAAGCCATTGTTCTCATGTTAACATAAATAAAACATGTAAATCTGTCAAACGATGATGTCACTGGTAGAGGGTTTCTGAAGTGTCCACAGACAGAGTAGAAAAAAGGTACCATTTTATAATGAGCATTAGTGAGGAACAATTATATGAAGATAAGATACAAATGCTATTGTTAAATAACAGACACAACAGACAAGGTAGACACATTCAACCAGTGTGTGTGTGTGTGTGTGTGCGTGTGTGTGTGTGTGTGTGTGTGTGTGTGTGTGTGTGTGTGTGTGTGTGTGTGTGTGTATGTGTCTAAGTGCGTGTGTGTGTGCGTGCACGCGTGTGTGAAAATAGAGTAGGCCAGCAGGGTAGAGATGCATTAGTGTTACACTTCAAGGCCCACCGCCAGTAACCATGAACGCACAATGGAATAGTGTGTGTGTGTGTGTGTGTGTGTGTGTGTGTGTGTGTGTGTGTGTGTGTGTGTGTGTGTGTGTGTGTGTGTGTGTGACGTGCACGCACGCAGTGTAGGTCAGCATGTCTGGGCACACTGCCAACAAAATGCTGCTGTTATGTAATCAACTCTCTCTCTCCCCTCCCTTGCCCCCTCCACTGAACTCATTCACTCTCTCTCTCTTTCCCCCCTCTCCCTCTGAGTGAGTGAGTGAGTCATCCATTCTTCCTGTAACTCTCTCATTATCATTCCTTTTCTCTCCATCCTTTTTTTCTTTCCCTCTTTTATCATTCTTTCCCCTCTAGTATTTACCCTCCCCTCTCTTTCAATCTACATCTCCCTTAATTTTATGTTTGTCTAATTCTAATCGCTCCTCTTCTCTCTCACTCGCTCTCTCTCTCACTTCAAAATCAGAATCAGCTTAACTGGCACTGTGTCACATCACAGATATACAAAGTAAAAGAGTGAGTGAAATTCATCTTTGTGCATTGTTCCCATCGTATCGTTTTTCCATAAAATAAAGGGAAGAAGAAGGGGGGGTCAAGGGGGAAATGAGATAAAAGATCTACATATTTACACATAAACCTGAGATAAGGTGAAGGTGTGTGAGCGTAGCAGCAGTTGGACACTGCATTATAGGCTATACTTACTGTATAGACACTAGTTAAGGTGCTATAGAATAATAAAATGAACACACAAAAACACAAAGTCAGTGCATTGTAACGTGCAAAATGTCAGTGCGTGTCAACCACATAATTTACATTTCCCTCATTGTCTCTCACAGCACTAGTGTTTAATACACTTTGACTGAGGCACAGATTGAATGCAGCTATTGATTATTTTTGATTATTTTCCAAAGATAATTTCTTAAATAATCAAATAATCATATAAAAACCAGGTCCAGGGCCCAGAATGTGTCGCAGCCCTTACGTATGGTCAACAACACTGCCCTATGAAATGACATGATGCTTATCGGGGGCGAAACCCTGCTGTCTGAAATGACATGATGAGAGATGCTTATCGGGGGCGAAGCCCTGTTGTCTGTCACGACACTGATGTTTATCCAAGGCACCACTGTGGAGTCAGACCTAGAGTAGGTACAGTGGTGAAAAAAGTAAGTAAAAGTTTTTTTTTTAGGGACCCCTCCTATGCCCAGCTTTGTGTGTTT
>NC_136790.1:33002921-33062921 GCF_951216825.1 Electrona antarctica | reverse complement strand
TCACATTTTTTTTATTAATGAACTGCAAGTCTGAGGAGCCCAGGCAAATAAATGTCCCCCTTCTGTTTTTTTAAGTCTTTCTGATTCTGAACCACTTTTTTATTCACTTTCAAACATTTTCAAAAATACCAACTACAAGCTCACAATGTGCCACATCGTAACATGTTGTGAGCTTGTAGATCGCCAACTTTTGCTTCCTTCATGTAACTATTGTGCGATGAAGTAGTAGGGCATTAGTTGATGAAAATATAGGCTACAAGGTTTCTGCCCAGGTATGTTCTGACAGTGTGTGTGTGCGTGTGTGTGGTATGTTCTGACAGTGTGTGTGTGTGTGTGTGTGTGTGTGTGTGTGTGTGTGTGTGTGTGTGTGTGTGTGTGTGTGTGTGTGTGTGTGTGTGTGTATGTGTGTGTGTGCGCGCGCGCGCGTGCGTGTGTGCGTGCGTGCGTGCGTGTGTGTGTGTTCACGGGTGTGAAATGGGCATGACACTGTTGTGTGTGGCAAGGACTGAGAGATGGAATGGAATGTGGGAGTGGCTAAAGTGGAGACAGACCGTTACACCCCTATCAGCTTAAAACAGGGCCTTCCTGAATGATTGTTCCTAAAACTCATTACTTGGGGCGAGTAATGAGGTCCAGATGAAATCAAATGAAAAAGATATAAAACTGACAGTTTTAAAGTTGGTTTGGGGGCTGCCCGTTATGCTGGGGGGACGCAGTGATAAAAGTGCCTGCCCACCACCATGAAGGTTGTGGGTTTGAATCCATCGTGGTGCTTTGTCGCGCATCTAACACAATTAGCCCGTGTTCGGGCCAATCGACACAACCTCTGGGGGAGCCCAGAGGTTGTGCTGCCCATCAGGTTATAATTCACGCCGTTGGACCAATGGTAAGTAAGCCTTGCAGAGCCATGAGGCCCGTGTGAGGCGGCTTGATGTACAAGTACACCCCTTGTACACCCCCTGGACATGGCGCTAGTATGACTCGGCCAGGGATTGAACCCCGACCTCCCAGTCCCAGGGCAGACATTATAACCACGAGGCCACTGAGCAAAGGTACTTGGGGGCATGACACCACTGGTCTTATCTCTATGTTATTATTGTTTTTATTAACATTATCTTCTGATTGTTTTATCAATTTATGGTATCTTGCTGCACTCGTTTACCTTGTTATGTAAAGCCCTTTAATAGTAATATTTGGTATTGCTAACAAATTAAAGTTTAACCTTGAATAACCAGCTGGTTTCCATTCATTATACAGTATATAAAACATTTTCCATATTTACACGTCTCCACCCTTTCTAACACACGCACGCACGCGCACGTGTGCACGCATGCACGCGCACACACACACACAGTGTGTGTGCATACTGTTATGACATACAGTACTGCTATTACAGAATATACACTTTCAAGCTGTCTCTCTTGCACTCTCTCTCGCACGCACGCACGCACGCACGCACGCACGCACGCAAACACACACACACACACACACACACACACACACACACACACACACACACACACACACACACACACACACACACACACACACACACACGCACACGCACACACGCACACACACACACAGCGCTGCTGGTATGATGTAACAGCAATAGGAGCAGCCAGAAGCAGCATATGGAGGATTATGTGTGTTCTCACACATCAGATAATTACACTACACATAACAGGCACATGCAGGGATGAATACGTGCTTGTTGGTTGTGGTGCCGTAATAATTCTGGCATTCTAATATTATCTGCTGTTAGTAATAAAGTAAGTAAGTAACTAAGTAGCCTAAAGCCTGATTTATACTTTGTGTGCCGGTGTGCTGCTCCATATGGGGCATGATGCAACACCACCATGCAACTAAGTATACATTTTCAGGCTTTTTGTAAGCAGCCTTGGGAAGCAACCGTTCCACGCAAAGCCACATGGAGCCTATCTCCTGTTTCTGTAGCGTGTAGTTCCTCCCAGTAGAGTTCTCAAATTCTGCCAGAACCCAACAGGCCGTGGCAGACAGGCCAGGACAAAAATGTATGCTAATTAGTCTGACCGGGCCGAACCTCAGGTTCCATGTTTTTGAGAACATTTAAAGCGAGAAATGCAGTGCAGTAAATGAAAATGTATTCTATTTGATCAACCCTTCCTTGTTTCCCCAGGCGACCGTGTCTGCCCGGCGCAACACCTTCATTACCGTAAGCAATTTCCTTAAGGAAATGCTTTGTTTTGTTGTAACTTTATTTATTAAGTAGCCGTGTAATAATTGGGATAATATACTCTGCACCGGTAGTTGTTGAAAATAACCCCCTTCAGGATGATTAAACACCTCGGCTTACAAATCAGTGTTTAACCATCCTGTCGGCCGTTATTTCTCAACAACTAGGCACAGCGTATATATTATCCCTTGCATAACATATAGAAAGTAGCCTGCCCGTCTGTTCAAGCTAAAGGATCTATATTATAATACACTTGGGTGTGGCACGCATCAATCATTTTCTGACAGGACAGGATAAGCAAATATTCACATCACCAAGTTCTGCTGGAGGTAGAGTCTATAATATATGTTCATGTAGAATCATGCAATATTATATTTATGAATACAGTACAGGTTCTGTGTGTTTTGTATGTCTTTCAATCTCCACACCAATCCCCTGTTATTGTATCGAAGCTATTACTATCACTATTATTACTATCACTATCAAAGCTATTAGCTGTAGCACCTCACAAGCTCTAAGATAAGATACAAGATAAAAAAGGTGTTATTGATCGGTGGAAAAAGCAGAGCGATAAGATAACAAGATCATATAAACACTTGAACTAAGCCACTTGAACTCCAGCAACTAATAGCCGATGTTATGTAATGTAATGAATGGAAGACTCCAACTACATAAGTGCATAACCATGCTTTCATCGTCGTGGGTGCGTTTTGTTTCCCCCAACCTCCTTTAAAGCACCACATACACCTGAGTATTGTTTCAGTGATTGATTAATTTGCTTGCGTATTTAAACCTTGTTTTTCTTTTAGTCAGATGTTGCCAAGTACTTGACAATGTAGAAGACATTGACACTGGAGCAGCTCGGACAGTTAAAGCCTTTTATTCAAGTTCTAGTACAATAAGAAATTACATTTCTTATTGTACTAGCACGTAAATTAAAACAAAATGTAAACGTACACGTACATACGTACATACTGTATCTGCTAGCCAATGTACGCTAAACTCTAAAATAACAGATGCTTTCCTGTTGGATTAAATATTTTAATTACATTTTTTTAATGTATTAAAACATCAGTTTATTATGTGTTTCTTGTGTATAGAAATGAACTGCCTTGTTGAAATGAGCTCTATGCAAATAAACTTTGCCTGTAGGCTACATAATGTTATATTCACTTGTTATTTTTTTTACTTAGGCAGACTTCACCCCGGCTGAAAAATGACGTTTAGCCCAATTCACTGTCATACAAGGGTCAAGACAAGGGTCAATCCCTATCCGCAAAATACAAGTGAAGATAGTTTAACTCTTGGACATAGATAGTAGAAGTGCTCGTGTTTTAAGGTCCTAACCACACCAATGATTCGCCATGCAACTCCTTTCAACATGCAACTACATGCAGAATGGTGCTTTAACTGGGCATATCACACACAAGCTCTGAGGTGCAACAGGACATATCAGACCGCTGCAAGTTTGCAACGAAGGCTGAAACAGTTTTGTTGAATGACAAATCATTGGTTTGGTTAGGGCGGCAGGCAAGCCTTCCGGTTACCATTGAACCACGAATCCCACGATGGAAACCCATGGATTAGGGTTAGGCTTACAATCAATCAAAAAGAGAATAGAAAACACCCTCACTCTTTGCTTCTACTTTGGGTGTATTTGATTCCTGCCCCCGACTGTTTACATTTCATGGATCCTACTGCAGGTTCAACAGCATAACACACCCTCTTCAGCACGTCAGACCCATCCACCCCGCCCCCCGCCCCGTTCTGTTATTAAACATGATAAGACCCATCCACCCCTGCCCCTGTTTATTTAGTTTTAGTCATAGTCTTTTGAATACAATTTCATTTAGTTTTAGTCATATTATTTTAGTCGTCTGAAATGTTTTAGTTTTAGTCTAGTTTGTCGACAAAATGAACCGTATATTTAGTTGACTAAAATCATATGATATTTTGTCGACAAAATGTATTTTGGCAGGCCTTGATGGCATCGTATAATGCCTGATTTTACGCTTAGTTGTATGCTGAAAATAGCAGATCTACAAGCTCACAGCGCGTCGCGCTGCGAGTTTGTAGATCTGCTATTTTCAGAGTGCAACACCAGAGTGCACGCAACCAAACATAAAATGACTTTTCTTGTACATGGACCACTTCTCCACTAGTCCCTCCCTAACATTTTAGTCTAGTTTTTATTTGTTGACGAAATTGTCAATATATAATTTTAGTTTTAGTCATCACATCACATCATATTTTTAGTCTGTGAAAAAAGGTAGTCGACAAACTTTTTTTTAGTCTGCAAAATTAACACTGTTGCCAAGGAAGTCCATGATATACTGTAAGTAGGCTACTGTAACACAAGTCCCCGTCAGGCTAACAGGATTGACAGGGTTAATAACCAGATTGACCCGGTGACTATAGCTTCAGTTCCTGGAGCTTTGCATGGCCTCTGTAGTCTATATCACCTGCAATGTGCTATGCAAAGACTAATGTCCCACTTCTGTACTCAGGCAAACACTGTTACCCGGAGCAATAATAATTACATAATTGTGTGAGACAGACAGACAGACAGACAGACAGACAGACAGACAGACAGACAGACAGACAGACAGACAGACAGACAGACAGACAGACAGACAGACAGACAGACAGAATTGTTTTGATGAATTGAACATGGTGGACCCTCTTGTAAACAAGTGTAATGCTTAATTGGGTCGTCCACTCACAGTTAACAGTCTTTGTATTGAGTTTGTGCTTGAAATGTACTGTAATTCTGCAAACTGTTAATACATATTTCAATCAATCAGACAGACAGACAGACAGACAGACAGACAGACAGACAGACAGACAGACAGACAGACAGGGTCTGGTATATTATTGTGCATTCATGTTGTATATGTCTTTAAAAATGTCTTGATGAATTGAAAGCAGGACCAAAATAGAAACAAGCCATCAGGGATTTTTGTGTATACATACTTTTGGCACCATTGTGTAATCGTACACTATACTGTACCATTATATTTGCAAAGTGTTATAATAAAGTGTTCAACACAGACAATTCCAGACTAGCTCATCATAGTACATGGAGTTCAGACATAGAGAGAGAGAGAGAGAGAGAGAGAGAGAGAGAGAGAGAGAGAGAGAGATAGAGAGAGAGAGAGAGAGAGGGGGGGGTATACAGTAAGTACATGCAGCAATAACCCTGAACCCTAACCCACTAGTACGCTAACCCACTTCTTATATTTGGTTGGCTGACGTCCGCCCGTCACTCAGGACCGTGTGGGTCCAATCACGAGGAACGGGCGGAACCAGCCCACCAGTCCAGAGCGTCCCGCCCCGCCCCCCTCCCATAGCTGGACGTTACGCTTCCCTCTCTCTCTCTCTACTGTACAGTGCATTCTGTCTGTTGCAAGGGAACCGGCGAATTGCGAATTGGTGGACACACACACACACACACACACACACACACACACACACACACACACACACACACACACACACACACACACACACACACACACACACACACAACAATGCTATCTGGCCCATCACTCTATAACACATGCATAACACACAGCTAGAGCAGCACCGGCTGTAATAGCGGCAATGCAATGGAACCATACTATCTTTATAGCTAGTAGGCCTATTAGTATTAGTATAGCTAGGCTATTTAATAAATACATAAAGACACGACTCAATCGTGCATTTATTGCACAGCATGATATGCGCGCACGCACGCACACACACACACGCACACGCACACGCACCATGCAGTGGCCATATTTACTCACCGCCCGGTAGCCTATATCTGTATATCCCAGCCGGAGATCTCGTACAGTCTCGGATCAGACAGATATGATGATAGCCGGCCGGTGACTCAGTGCTGCCGGGTCGGTCTTTCAATAGACGAACAACAAAGTCCTCCTCTCTCAGTCCAGTTAGGATCTCTCAATGTGACATCATGTGTTTAGCTGCTGCCTTTCTTCCGCACATGTGTTGGTTGGTTGTCTACTCTGGCTGGCGGCTCAGCTGCAGTGAGTGAATCAGAAGCAGAAGCATTGAAGTGTGTATAGCCAGCCAGCCAGACAGACAGAAAGACCGACAGACAGTCAGACAGACGGTTCCATACAGCCATGCAGCCTTTTATAATATCCAACCTGCGTCGACAGGCCGTCGGCCAATCACAGCTCGCACACTGGCCGTGACGCCCCGCCCCCATGCACGCACGCACGGCACGTCGCCAACTCTATATGCACGTCGCACACACAGAGCACACACAGTGGTGGACAGTGACTAAGTACATTTGTACTACGTACGTACTTACTACTTGAGTGCAATTTTGAGATATCCTACTTTTATTTTACTAGCTATGTTCATGGGAATTTGGAATAGTTATAGCCATACTACTTTTACTTACTACTGCCAAATATTTTACTTATTATTATTATTATTACAAAACATACATTATTATTATTATTATTATTATTATTATTATTATTATTATTATTATTATTATTATTATTATTATTATTATTATTATTATACATACATTATACATTTTATATTTCAAAACTGGGACATTCTGTGAAAAAAAATGAGAAAACATATGTTGTGCCAGAGAGAAGATAAGAGAAGGTTGGTGTTGAAACATTTATAAATTAAACAATCAATTTTTTCCCCCCCAGGGTTTTACATTTTTTTCAAAAATAGCCAAAGTATAAAATCTATTGTCAATGGAAACGGTCCTGATGTAATTAGTATTGTCTCCACCAGGCTGAAGGCATGGGGAGAGTATGTTTTGCACTGTCTCCCCTACATCTCAGAGCCAAATATTTTACTTTTTACTCAATTATTTGCAAACTTTACTTTAGTAGCCTATTTACATTTATTATTATTAATTTATTATTATTATTACAAAACATACATCATTATTATTATTATTATTATTATTATTATTATTATTATTATTATTATTATTATTATTATTATTATTATTATTATTATTATTATTATTATTATTATTGTTGTGTGCACACGCACCTGGATGCCAACGACGAACCTCTGCCCCAATTCTTTAACGGCCAGTTATAGCGCCACCATGAGGCAGATTTTTGCAGATTACTCGTATACATTTTATCCATAAATCGGTATGCACATAGTCATTTGATCAACACGGACCTGTCCGCTTCCCCATATTCCATCCCCATTGGCTAAAATTGCCTTCCAATGTTTGCAAGATTGTTCCGTTTCGAACAAAATGCCTCAAATCATGAACGCAGCGTGCAATTTGAGGGGAATTTTTCATGAACATTCCCACTATGCCGAGGAATAAATTCCAGTTGAAAATGTACGCATCATACATTTGGCGCTATAACTGTCCCATTTGTGTTTTTACCTATAACTGCACCAAAAACTTTGTAGGCACACTTATAGGCAAGTAAAATAACATTTTCACATGCTCTTTATAGTGCCTCCAGGCCTGATTGGCTACGATTGGCTTACTTGACATTTTGCCAAAAACGCTCCTATCCTGGCGGAGACCTGTGCCCGAGGGGCACTTTTTTCTAGTTATTTCTTCAAAACGTAGGCCAGAGATGGCACCTTCACAATTTTATCGATAGTTAATATTTAGGCTTTATTTCTTGTTCAAAAATGTATTGAACTTTAGCCTCTTATTCAAGCTCTTAGCCCAACTCATGTCTCTGTATGATGTTTGTGTGTGTGTGTGTGTGTGTGTGTGTGTGTGTGTGTGTGTGTGTGTGTGTGTGTGTGTGTGTGTGTGTGTGTGTGTGTGTGTGTGCTTTTGGGTGCGTGCGTGTGTGGCGTGCGTGTGTGTGTGCGTGCGTGCGAGCGTGTGTGTGCTGCGATGATGTAAGAGACAGCGCAAGTAACTGCTGTGTTGTTTTTATCATCGCTGCAGGGTGATGTGCTGTAACGGACCAATCCGTGACGAGCAGGTTGCATGAATATGTAAGCGTTCGTTCAAATAATGACACTGTCATGCCATGCAGGAGACATGTGAAAGTAAAAGTTTAAGGCGGCTTGCTGTGGTTGGCTACAAGAGAAATGCATACATAGGGATGAGGGGCTGCTAATGTATCTTTTGTTGGTTTGCGCCATTCAGAAGCTAGATTGGGCAAGATCTCAATTGACTGTGCCTGTGCCCGAGTGGCCCAATGGATGCTATACGCTTCTGAGTTCTTGCTAGTAGTGTTTGTTCAAGGTTCAGTAACTCAGGGGTCAACCATATCTCCAGCTCATTTAACATAAAATAGCCTAAATGTGTCACATTGTGGGCTTGTAGATCAGCTATTTTCGGTGAACGTTTGGTGTAGAGGGGAAAAAGAGCAGACCAAGTACTGAGCCTAAAGGTCAAGTTTACAAAGTATTGAGGGTTTAAATTAAGTTGTTAAATGAAAACAGGCCAATGTGAAAAGGGTGGGATATATTCCTCAGCCAAGTAAGAACATGTGTGAAAGATTTCACGTAAATTGCACGCTGCGTTCATGATTTGAGGCTTTTGTTCAAAACGGGGCAATCTTGCAAACTTTGAAAGCCAATTATAGCCAATTAGGATGTAATATGAAATATCGGACAGATCCGACTTGAGCACATGACTATAGAGATACTGTGTAACGATTTGTGAGATTTTTGGACAGAATCTGGAGGAGTAATATCAAAAAATTTGTTTTACAAAAGTCGGCCTCCTGGTTGCGCTTATAAAAGGCAGATGCGGAAAATGCAGGTCAAAGGTTTGTCCTTGGCCTCTAGGGAGTGTGCAATGTGCATGCAACGTTTCACGCAGATCGGTGCAGTTTTAGGTAAAAAATGTGAAAAGCTGCCTCATGGTGGCGCTATAACAGGCCGTTCTGGAAAATGTGGGGCAGAGGTTCATTGTTGGCATCCAGGGAGTGTGTGTGCAAAGTTTGGCATCAACCGGGTTAACAGTGCCGGAGATTATTGTATGTATTGTGTTTTTGTATGGACATAGTGTTGGGTGCTGGCACATATGCACACATGGCATCAACGCATGGTGTTGTGTGCTGGCACACTACAAAATCTGTCTTTCTTTTATCTGTATTGTATTGTGTTTTTGTATGGACATAGTGTTGGGTGCTGGCACATATGCACACATGGCATCAACGCATGGTGTTGTGTGCTGGCACTGTGGCACACTATACACTCTGTCTTTCTTTTTATCATTCATTTTTTTAAGAGCCTGCCCAGGGACTACAGATGAAATTTAGCTTTGGCTAACTCTGGCCCATTTACATTGAGGTGAAAACTTACATGTTGATTAATGAGCTTTGTCCCTGTCAAAAAAAAAAAAAAAAGATTAGCTGATAACGGACGGACGGAAGGACGGACAGACACACACACGGACGGAGTGCAAAACATACTCTCTCCCCATGCCTTCGGCCTGGTGGATACAATGACACGTTCAGCCAAGGGTGAGTATGCCAGTATGGCCATACTGGCCCTATTCAAAGGTGCTGATAACGAATGATTTCGCCGATTCAATGCAGAGAGAACGGTCGAATCCGCTGCCATGGAGTCCCTCAGGGAAGATGTAAAATTGGTGGACTGACTGACATCTTTATTGAAAATATGCACATGCATGACACATATATAGCCTATAGCTGTCGGGCAGCAACATCAATCAATCAATCAATCAATCAATCAATCAATCAATCAATCAATCAATCAATCAATCAATCAATCTTTATTTATATAGCACATTTCAGACAACGAGTGCAGTTCAAAGTGCTTCACAGAAAGAGCAAAAATATAACAAGAAAGAGCAAAAACAAAACAAGAGAGCACCAACTACATAGTAATAACAAAGACAAAAACAGGAAAAGGACATGCAATGATCTAGGTAAAAGCAATGCTAAAAAGGTGTGTCTTAAGATTGTGTTTAAAAATGTCCACAGATTCAGAGAACCGTAGATCCCTTGGCAGGCTGTTCCACAGCACAGGGGCATAGTAGCTAAAGGCGGCTTCTCCATATTTGTTTGTGTTTGGGGTCTCTGGAATCTCTAAGAGACCAGCACTAGATGAAGGGGTCTGACGGGCACATATTTAGGAAGCATTTCTGAGAAATAGACAGGTGCATTTCCATTCAATGTTTTAAAAACAAGTAAAAGAATTTTAAAATCTATTCTAAAATGTATAGGCAACCAATGCAGGGACTTTAAAATCGGTGTAATGTGTGCTCTACGTTTGGTCTTTGTCACACGCGGGCAGCTGCATTTTGGACAAGTTGTAACCGACCAATAGATTTTTTGGGTAAGCCAGACATTACAATAGCATTACAATAGTCGAGCCTGCTGGTGATAAAACAGTGAATGAGTTTTTCGGTATCATTTTGGGACAGAAATGGTCGGACTTTGGCAATGTTTCTCAGATGGTAGAAGGATATTTTTGTGGTGTTTGCTTGGCTACAAGAGAAATGCATACATAGGGATGAGGGGCTGCTAATGTATCTTTTGTTGGTTTGCGCCATTCAGAAGCTAGACTGGGCAAGATCTCAATTGACTGTGCCTCCATGTTCAGGTCACTGTCAAAGATAACACCAAGGTTTTTTACTTGGTCCTTGGTGTGAAGTGCTCTTGATTTTAGGTGTGCTGATAGTTTTTCCCTCTCGGCCTTTGTCCCGACAAGGAGGAGTTCGGTTTTGCCTTCATTTAGTTGAAGGAAATTTTCTGACATCCATGTTTTAATATCAGTAATACATCTAGGCTATGACACTATGTCTACAGGCCCCACTTTCTAAGAAATGGAAACAATAAGATGTATAATATAATTCACCCATAATTCATCCTAATTTCATCATGAGCTCTTGTGAGGTCTTACTTTACCGAATTTATCCACTGTCAACCTGGTGTTTTGGGCATGTCATTATAGGCGACTTTCCAAAATCTTAAAAACAATAGTGCAAATGACAAAGCAGACATAACATTGCAGACATTACAGACATTACAGACATAGCAGACATAATAGGCATAATAACTGATCACTGTTGCAACGAGAGAGATTGTATTCTGCCATTTTTGCTGTTTCTATGTGGCATGACAAAAGGTCACATTCATTTTGTTGGCATTCGCGGATTTCCCCCCAAAGATTTTCCGTTTCCATTGAAAAGCATTGTCAGAAAGAATATTTCTACATCGTGGCATTGATACTCTTCCTCAAGTAAAACATATGAGTACTGTCTTCTTCCACCACTAGTGTTACCATAGGTCAGTTGTGAGCGGCAGCAGGTTGTGAAACACAACGCTCACTGTCAGTAAACACACACACACACATGCACGCAGTGTGAAACACAACGCCTCCAGTAAACACACACACACACACACACACACACACACACACACACACACACACACACACACACACACACACACACACACACACACACACAGTGTGAGACACATCAATAATGGAGAGGCAAACACATGACCCAGGCTTTAATGTCTTGTTATGTTTTAAAACAGGCCTGAAAACCTTCCTGTTTCGGAAGGCCTTTTTGTGTTGAACTGTCGCTTTTCACTGTTTTATTTTTTTGTTAACCCTGTTTTTAACCTTCTATGATAGATTATATGTTTTTAACCATGTAGCACTCTGGGATTCCTTGCGAATGAAAAGTGCAATATAAATAAAATTAATTATTATTATTATTATTATGTACAACATCAACTGACGTGCCTACTGAATTCATTTTCAATGAGAGGCATGCATTGATTTTGGACACGTGGAGAAGTTGAGGGACGATTACGTATTTTCATAGGCGCAGCCCCGTGAAATTGTGACTGAGCAGACCTGTCGCTGATCTGGCCAAGAACGCCTGCGCGTCACTCGCTCCCCGTCTGAAAAGGCCTTCAAAGTTTTTATTTGGCACTGCTACCTACGAGCTGTGAAATGTTGTTGAGATGCAGATTGTGCTACATTATTACATATGACGAAAAAGTGTGAGAACTAGTGATTTGGTCAGCCTCAGGTCTTAATGGGTCAAGACAATATAAAATCCCAAAAGGTATAAAGGCACCCTGAAGACAGCACAAAAGACATACACAAATTATCTGTTTTTTTCTATCAAAAGTAAGCTAAAGTTGTGCAGTTTTTCCCTTCAAAAACCTAATCTCTATATGTGAACGGACACAGGTTGTACCTACACACAGTGAAGGACCTGGCAACAACTGAATGAAAAAGCTCAATCACTGAAACAAAACTCAAGTGTTGTGCGTAACAAGGGTGTGGTGGGAGGGTAACAAAACGTACATGCAATGCCTAAAAAATGAATACAACAGAGAGAGCAAGCACAAAACGCGTACACCCATGACAATAAAAGTGGAATGCAGTTGGAGTTATGTATTACATTACATACCATCGTATAGACTTGCTCTATATGGGTAAAAAATATATTCTATCAATTATATAATATAAAATCTACCAGTGCATATATGCATGAATACATATTCATTGACTATGATCAATGGATATATGAATGGAAGTACAGACTATCAACTTGTACATCTGCTAGTTTTGACTTTGAAAAAGTCTGAGATTGAGCTAACAATAGTTCTCACAATTGAGCTCACAAACTCACAAAACTTCACAGAGCCAGAGAGCAACCAAACTCTACTGGATCTCTTCTCCACTAGTCCCTCCCTAACATTTTAGTCTAGTTTTTATTTGTTGACAAGGTTGTCAATAGTCATTGTTTTAGGCTACAAAATCAACACTGATGGACTGGTATGCCAGCATTCCCAAAGAGATAGCCTGCGGCAACAAAGTGCTCATTAAAAACATTGCATAGTTTACTTTTATTCAAAACATTGGTTGAGTCTGTACTTTGTAATAATCTGCTTGGGTAGATGAGGGTTGCTCCAGAGTTTCTGCTACACTAAGACAAGGTGGAGATGTGGTATGATGATTTGGCCTTCCGAATCACGAGTCATGATTGACAAGGCATTTATTTCGGATAAGATTTTTAGCCAATCAGCTCTCCATTCAATATTCCTGGCTCTCTGCCTAGATCCTTAAGCCTGTTACATCATCACAAACAACTCGTTGCTACGACGATGTTTGTCCTTCATAATCATTTTTGCCCTGCCCAAACCTTTGTTGCTAATTTCTGCTATTATATAACAGGAATACTATGACACAGCAATGGAAACAATAATTGCCGAGTCACTCTCAATTCAATTCAATTCTGTTTTATTATCACTTGTAATTCAGCTTCTCATTTTATTGAGAAGTCTGTGATTATTTGACGTCAATGAGGAACAACAAGCCACAGATACACAGATTTATTTAATTTCTTTTAACTTATTAAAGTAAAAGTAGGCTAGTTATACCACAGTGTAGAAATAATAAATAAAAGGTCCTGTATTGTGTGTTTGTGTGTATGTGTGTATTTGTGTATGTTTTATGAAGTGCAGTTGGGGTCCGTTACTCAAAAAAGTAATACACTACATATTACACATTACTTTTGAAAAAGGTAATGCCTTACTTTACTTGATTACTCCCTGGAGAAAGTAACTTAGTTACACTACTCGTTACATTACTTTTGCGTTACTCCATAAAATCGCCTGAGATGCATTGTCACATAATTTACCACCACTTAACAAATCTTTAAAATCCTAATAAGGAGGACATACACAAGATCTTTCTTTATGCTCTTTACCAGGTTGTGGAGGAATAAAACAAAATGGGCCTTTCCAAAACGGTCTAGTGCAGTGGTTCTTTTGACCTTGTAAAACGTTTTCTATGCAAACTTCTAATTAATTCTTTAAGTACATTGTACATGTTATGTAACAGTGACAGCAGTGGCTTTCAATCAGTGGTCGACCACCAGACACCAGTGAGCCTTGAGGGTGTTCCAGGTGGTCCCCAGCTAAATGATGGAGAGTTGGTAACCAAATGGACACTCATTAGATATTTAACCCTTATATCTTTAACTCTTGATAGTGTAAAATGAAACCAAATCCATTTGGTATGATATATGGTATGATATGAAAATGGTTGAAAACCACTGTACCACAGGTTCTCTAGGCAAATATTAACCCAAAATATATTCAAATAAAATAATGAGACTGAGAGAAATCAGTAGCCTATATGTTCACAGTGCTTTAGGATCCCTTTCTTTATGATGTCGAGTTCCCTGCTCCATTGCTCATTAAATGTAGTTTTTCATTTCGGCATATTAGGTTTATTCATCTCTGCATTAACTAACTAGCGAGTGATTGTGAGAGCACACATTCTACAACAAACAAACCGACCCTCCCACTGGCAGTGTTGCCAAACTTGCCAGGTTTTGGGAGAGAAACAAGCAGCCATGTCTATGAAAACAAGCCCAAAAGAAGCCTGACTGGGCTATTTTATAAAACAAGACCAAAGTCGCTTATATAATAAGCGGACATGGCAACACCCCAACGTCTGCTCTATCTCTGTTTATGACAGTGGGAGTGAGTGTGGCCGGCTCGATGTGGAACTGAGCAGCGCTGCGGAGATTTTAATCCCGAGACGACGTAAATGACAGTTATGACACAAGCACTGTATATCACAAAAAACGGACAATGATGTGTCCAGCCAGAGGTTGAGGTGGGAGGGAGGACGACAGGTGGGTCTAAAACCGGACTTCTGGCCACCCTACGAGTCCATGACAGTAACAAAAAGTGCTGTGCTGCTGCTGATCTGACACCGGTTTGAAATGTTCTAGTCCGCGACTCCGCTAGTGCGTTGCCAGCACAACCATAACCATTAGTGTTCATGTTCAACTCATCTCCGTTGTGTGCATTATTCTCCAAAGCAACACTGCTGAAAGCAGCCACATGACGCAAGTAACGACTCAGTAACTGCAGCGCTACAGCGACCAGTAACTGTAATGTGATTATCAATTTGGAGGAGGAGTGTCGTTATATTACTCGTTACCGACCAAAGTAGTGTGATTACAGTAACGAAATATTCCGTTACTCGTTACACCCAACTCTGAAATAGCACAACATTATAGTGTAAATATTATTACAATTTAGTCAAACTGGAAAGTAGCCGATCAACAACACGCGTTACAGGGAGAGAGAAAGAGAGAGAGAGTTGTGCAATGTCCTGTTGCACTATATTGTAGGTGCTCTACACATCCTTGTGTGTTGTAAGCTGTTTGCTACCTCGTTAGAGACTATTACGAGCTATATTCCTTTTTATTACTAACCTATTGGCCACTGTTTGGCCATGCATTATCACAGCAGTTCTTATTGCAACTAATAGGAGGGAGGGGGTCTCCTCACTGACAGGTGAGCCAGTAGGATATGGATATTAACTGCAGTGACAACACACATAATTAGTGTGGGAAGGAATTCATTGACAGAACACGACTAAATTGGGGAGCCCTGAGATGTAGCTAATGGAGTAGGAGTATTAATATGAAATGTAACATGTACATTTACAAATAAAGTAAAAGTCCCTCAAAAGTAGTACTTCTCCAATCCCCATTGATAGCAGCAGTCAGCTGAGCTTCCCTGGAGCGTTGACACTCTGGCCCACGTTGAAGCGACCTAGATTCTTCTAAATGACCTGTCAGTCTTTAGACTTTACACTTTATTTATTGTCCCAGAGGGGACATTCCTTTGATCCTTTCCACAGCATCACTGTCACGGGACCACATCAGGGCTTTCTGTGTCATCCTTTTAGCATTATTATATAACTTTACCTCTGAGACTGTCTTTTTACAAACTGTTAACCCAGCCTTCGATCCGAACGGCCTGGTGGAGACATTAACCCATTAAGACCTGAGGCCGATTCTACAGATATCTTCTAAATCCTAACAGTTTTCTGAAAAAAACTCGGTGGTGCTCAAACTTTTTCATGTCAAAATTATTATGTATCTGGCCTCGCCTCGGACCCCCATCTCAAAATATTTTGTTCCAGGCCAGGGACCCCCAGAAGATTTTAGTTAAAATGTTTAAGATTTGCACAAAATGTTTAATGAAATTAGCAGATTTACGGGGGCACGGTGGCACAGTCGGTAGTGCTGTCGCCTCACAGCTAGAAGGTCCTGGCTTTGATTCCCGCTGGGGACGTTGTGGGCGTGTTCTCTCCTCCAGAGTCAGTCTGTCAGTGCCCATACCCGAGGCGGGGTTGGCGAAAGGGCCTTTCTGTGTGGAGTTTGCGTGTTGTTGTGCGTCCTCATGCATAGAAGTAAGCATGAGGTCAGTCCGCTGACCCCCAGGTTGGCAGAGGAAGTGTAGTTCCCAGGATTATATTAGATAATTGACACTGCACAAAATCGTGGGATAAAAATTAAATTTAAAGAAAATAAATTAGCAGATTTAGAAGACAAAAACACAATGAAAGACATCATCGAGGCCTGTTGTTATACTTGACAGTCTTGCGTCATACCGAAATAGGCTGAGGTTGTAGAGTGACTTTTTTGCCGCTATTTTGTAAACTTGTTGATTATTTGCCTATAACACAATCCAATTTATTTTTGCTATTTTCCCAAAGCGAGGCCTCCTGCATATACTTATTTTAGAGCAGATCACAAGGTCACAACGCATCGCGATGTGACACACATTATGAGCTTGTAGATCTGCTTATTTTGAAATAGCTGGTGTATAGTGGTTTGATGCTATATTGACTAATTTTGTAATTACCCCTGGGGGTCCCTGGACTGCACTTTGACAACCACGGTTCTGCACCTCACTGCTGTATTACACCCATAGGTGCTACACCTCAGTGTTCTGTAGGCTACCTGCTGCACCCATAGGTGCTACACCTCAGTCTTCTGTACCTGCTGCACCCATAGGTGCTACACCTCAGTGTTCTGTAGGCTACCTGCTGCACCCACAGGTGCTACACCTCAGTGTTCTGTAGGCTACCTGCTGCACCCACAGGTGCTACACCTCAGTCTTCTGTAGGCTACCTGCTGCACACATAGGTGCTACAACTTAGTGCTGTGTGCCTGCTGCACCCATAGGTGCTACACCTCAGTGATGTGCCAGCTGCACCCATACTGTAGGTGCTACACCTTAGTGCTGTGTGCCTGCTGCACCCATACTGTAGGTGCTACACCTTAGTGCTGTGTGCCTGCTGCACCCATACTGTAGGTGCTACACCTTAGTGATGTGTACCTGCTCCACCCATGCATAGGTGTTAAACCTCAGTGTTCTGTACCTGCTCCACCCATAGGTGCCACTGTGAGGTGGGGATGGATGGAGTGATTGATGTACTGTTCTGTTGAGACTGCAATGAGTGCAATGCAACCTCACAAGTTATTTGAGGTTGGAGACCACTTATCCTATATAAAAGGATCAGAGGAGGTCACCCAGAGGACCCCTCTGATCCTTTTAGGATAATTGGTCCTAATTAATATGTGTGTGGACTGAGGACTCCACACACCATTTACAAGCAGGTGCTGCTGAACCCAAAATGAAACCAAAGGTCAAATGGTAAGAATTTTACATTTAAGCTGCTGAACTTGTACTTGTACTGTTAACTTCTTGTGCAAACACCTTCTTGAAAGTGTTTCTTGTGACCTAAACATCATTTAAATAAGATCTGGTTGCAAAAGGGGTGAAGTGGCCTTTTAATATATTTTGTCTTTGATTCTGTAGTAGGAATAATACATGCAGTGACAAATATCACCCCTAATCCTAACCACACGCAAAGTCACGCAGTCTGAGTAATGATGTCGGAATTATAGGCAGTTCCCGGTTCCCCTCCCCCGAACACGGTTCGTATAGAGGTGGATTTGAACCGCGGCCTAGACTGGCCCTGTAACAAAATATTTTGAGATGGGTGGTCCGTGGCCAACTACATGTAATTTTGGGGTCCTTAATTGACATGAAAAAGTTTAAGCAACACTGGTCTTTCAGAAAACTGATTTAAAAGGCATTTGTAGAATAGGCCTCAGGTCTTAAGTATAGTCCAGGGCGATGCAAGCCCACGAACATCCCCCAAAAAAGTATTTCAACAGGTGCTGGACAAAATACATACGATGAGAAGAAGGGATGTCCGTACACAACATTAAATAGACCATATACACGGCAGCCATCTTGCCATTAAGTTAATGGCAGGGCAATATAGCCCCAATTTGCAATTGACAGCCCATACATCCAAACAGGAAAGTCCTATGTGATTGTGTTAAACAACGTCAAACTCACTAACATTGCAGCTGTACGAAAAGCATGAATTATCCTCTATCTGCAAGTGTTCTTTTCATAAAAATCCACCGTAAACATCTTATGAGCTACTTTCTGTCAAGACATTCCTTGCAGGTGATATACAGTAAAGGTCTCCACACACCGGGCGCGAATCGGATGCGAATTCGGATTTTTAGCGGCGTTTCTCCATCGGTTTTCCGAAAAACGCGGCCGGTGTGCAACCACCTTAAGTGTTGGAGTTTGGAAACACTCGTTTTCACTTTCAGTAAAGCAACGTACTGCTGCCTCCTGCATTATGTGCAATTTCAAAACAGGTGGTACGCACTACGCAGCGCCTTTGAGTGATTACCAACGAGCGCTTCCAAACTTAATGGCAAGATGGCCGCTGTGTGCTGCATACAGCCTATTGTCCTTAAAGTGTGATCTACAGTAGGAATTAGTAATTACATGGCATCACTTCTTCTTAACAACACAGTGGTGGTGTTAACCTGCAGCAACACACTTTACTCTTGCTGTATTTTGGTTTGTTTGTTTTGGTAGACAGGGACGAAACAGTGAAAACACCAAAATACATGTTTTGGTAGACGGGGACATGGGCTGAAAACACCAAAATACAGCGAGGGCAGTGTGTTTAAACTTTCTGCAGGTAAAGAGTGAAATGATTGGTAAGTAAAATGTATATATTTTGTTTTGTAAACAGGGAAAGTTACATATAGGCCTAAATCCGATTAGCTGAGTTGTAGATCTATTTTTTATTCTTTGACCCAAAATATATTATTTTCTATTTTTTATGTTTGTTTGTTTTTTAATAATCAAATCACATAGTTCTATATTCCACTAATAATGTATAGATATCAATTAATTACCAGCATAAGGACTTTTACAACAGGGGTCCTATGTTACACATGAACCGGCACTAGCACTAAACTAGTTTACAAACCATTGAACCCAGTCACCCAGCGCCCATTATGTATGTATGTAAGTATAATTTTTTTTTACCAGCTCAGTGGCCTTGTGGTTAGAGTGTCCGCCCTGAGACTGGGAGGTCGGGGTTCAATCCCCGGCCGGGTCATACCAAAGACTGGGGGTAAGTCCCTGCGACATACTAGCGTCATGTCCAGGGGGTGTACTTGTACATCAAGCTGCCTCACGCTACAGAAACAGGAGATAGGCTCCTGCCCTATGGGCCTCATGGCTCGGCAAGGCTACTTACATAAGTATAATTACAGTGTGAAATATTCTTTAAGGTGTGAGTGGGAGCATGATGTATTGCCCTACTGTTATTGCAATGTGTGCAATGCAGCCTCACAAGTTGGGTTGGATTGTGAGTGTGGAGACTAATTATCAAGTCAGCAATACGGTTCTCGTTTTTTTCAAGCACCCCCAGTTGTTATGCATTACCATAACTCGGAGAGTGTACACATGGATCCAAACGGACCCGTAAGGGTTAGTGTCAAAGTAGCCTCGATACCCAGGCTTTCATTTCGTCTAGTGTCAAAGTGTCCTTGAGCCAAATGCGGCCCTGGGCGAATTTTACGGCCCGCAGCTTCATACCTGAATTGTATTATGAACGACCCGCCCAACAGTAGGCCTATGGGATATTTTTACATTATTTTCTTTTAACCTGGCCATTTCCCAGAGTATAATTTGTCAGTGTTCCTTGTATTATTTTTTTTTTTACCTTGCTCGTCTGATTACATTGGTAATGTGAAATAAGACTGAAAAAAGGCTGAGTTACACTTTTTGTTCACAGCACACACCTGACAAAGACCATTGATATTAAATATTGATATTAAATAGAATCGTTTAAATCCGAAGGTACATTATGTAGTTGGCCCTTGGGTGTTTTAATATTTTCTAATATGGCCCCCTTGGAAAAAAGGACACCCCTGTTAACTGCTCCCAGTAAGCAATCGAACTTGCCTGATTTGCATTGCTGTCCGTGTGGGAATATAATACACTCTATCCTCTGGTCTAGAACACTCTATGACTGAATGAATGGCATCAACCACGTCAGTGCCATTGAAGAACTGTAAGCTAACTGTTAGCCTGGAAGCTCTTTGTTTCTTTGGGGGATTTGAAGTGATAACAAACCCACCAGACCATGCCACCCAGCCCTGAAAGCTTTTCTGGGACGTTCTGTGAATTAACGGCGCTACAGACACTCGACTCCACTGTGTCCCATGCTGGTGTGGTGAGAAGCCAAACACAGGACAGCCAGGCAGGTACAGTATACATGTGTTCAAAAAGACAAAATATACATGCTCAGCTTCAACCTATTTAGACGAGGCCGATTCTACATGTCTTCTAAAACAGTTTCTACAGTTTTCTGAAAATCTTACGTTGCTATATCAGTGGTGCTCAAACCTTCATGGCAATTAAGGACCACCAAAATGATATGTATTTGGCTGCCAACCCCCATCTCAAAATATTTAGTTTTAGTCCAGGGATTCCCCTAGAAGCAAATATAAAAAAAAAGATATACCGGTATGTTACAGTACACCCTACAAGTGAGAAACCAGTATAATTGAGAAAAACGGAACAGCGAGCCAGTTTGTCCGGCGAGGGAGGCCGTGGCTGGGTCGGGGCGAAGCACATCATCGGGGGCTGGGGTGGCGATTGCTGACCATCGGTCACTATATTTACATGTTGGCCTCCTGTTTGCCGTGTTTGTTTTTTCGGCTGGACTACCTTTTGAACAAACCTTTATGAACAATATGAAACCTTTATGAACACATTTATGAACAATTAAGTCCTTTGTCATATTATCGGTCCAGGAATATAAAATAAGACGTATACACTGACACCACGGCGCGTAATCAGCGCCTCAAACTGTGACTCCGCCCACCCCCGGGGGAAGTTGTGATTTGCGCTCGTTCACTGCAATGCAATTTGCGGCATTTTCAAAACAATATTGAGCAGAGTAGCGATTATCAAACGTATTTGCAATGCCATACGTTGAAAGATCTGTTGCCCATGGACAAGGCACGCTACCTCCGCAAGTTAGATAGCATCGGCATAGATGTTTGTCCGTATGTGATTAAGGATTGGACCAAGTTACATTGGCAGCCATAGAACATTCTTACCCCAGGCTAAAACCGGATGTGACGTTTTTGGGCGTTCCTGTCTAGCGTGGTGTCAGTGTATAGTAATGTATCATCCTAAACACAGGATCAGCCAGGCAGGTAGTGTTCAAAACCCACGATTGGGTGGTTTAATACAGGTGAAAGGACATGAAAAATTGTCAAATCAAATTAAATTGTATTTGTATAGCACATGTACAACAGCCCAAAGCTGACCAAAGTGCTGAACATGGTTAAAGCATTGATAGGAAAAAAAGAAAAACAAATTAAATTCATTTACACAGAACAAAACATGCAGGGTTAATACAGATAAGGAGAGCTCAAGTACAACTAAAAGCGAGAAGAAAAACAAATCTGTAACGTTTTTGGTTTCCCGTAAATGAATGCCCTACATCATACCACAGCGTCACACAAAAGCATCAAAAGTAGCAGATCAACGTTTTGAGCTAGTAGAACTGCTACTTTTGCTATCTTTGAAAACCATGAAGGTTTCCACCTGATAGAGACCATTTACTAACATGATTTGATTCATTGAATACTTTATTGACAGTTTGGATGAGGATTTAAAACTCAAGAACGCACTATTAGTTAGAGAAAATTTGCGAAATGTGTGGCAAATCTGCAAAAGAAATGCTTACCACTAGCTTTCTTCACAAATGTGTCCATAACGGTGTCTACTATAATATATAAATTTGTTCCAACCCAACTCTCTTGGGAAACTTTGTGACAGCTGCTGAAAGATGGGGTACCATTACCAACCAATATAAGGCGAAAATACTCCTTGGGCTAAATTCGGCCATAGCCACTTGCCCAAATGTGCCCAAATGTGCTGACCTCATCACATTTATGATGACGGCTATTGGCATTTTTAGGCAAAGGAGTGTTGTTTTGTGCAAAACTAATGCTTGCAATGGATTCAGAATCATGAAAACACCCTAGTTTGACATGTCACATGCTACTTAAAGTATAATGAAATTTGGAATTGTTTGCCTTATATTGGTTGATAAGGTACCCCAGCTTTTAGCAGCTGTCACAAAGTTCACCAAGGGTGTTGGGTTGGAACAAATGTATGTGATTGTAGACACCTTTATGAACACATCTGTGAAGAAAGCTAGTGGTAAGCATTTTTTTGCCACACATTTCGCTAATTTTCCCTTATTATATGGCTTGTTTCTATAGGGGTCCATACTCAATTCAGCGAAACATTTACAGACAAATAAATACTAAACAACAATTACGCATGTAAGGAATTCTAGCCAACCTTTAACGTTGCCTGCTTTAAGGAAAACTGCCCGAATGGACAACAGAACATGAGTGCTGCCTGGAATTCCTTGCATGATATGCTTTTGTAGCCATGCACCCAGCATGTGGTTGTCGATGTTGTTTTTGAGAGCGGAGTTTGTGCTGGCAATCTCATTTGACTAAACAATGACCTGAGAGGACTGTCTGGGGGGAACAAGCCATGGGTGATTACAAATGAGACACAGCTGTGGGAGTCACGAACATAGAACCACGAAAAGTAGAATGTGAGCATAACATAGAAATACATGTTGCTATTGGGGTCCTAACATCCAGCCCCACACCGTTCATGTACAGTTCTATGAATGACTACTGTATGGTATATATGGAAGATGAGTTAGCCTGGACGCTCTTTGTATCTTTTAGCGATTTGAAGTGATAAAAACCCCAGCAGGCACCCAGAAAGCTTTTTTGGACAGTTCTGTGAACCAATGAGGCACATCATTAAACAACGTAAGCACTACAGGCGGTCAGCTCCATTGAAGATGGAGGTAAATCCTCTGTATTTTGTCTTTGTGGGGACAGTCCAGGAACATCGTCATCAACCCCTGACCCCACCCAACCCCAAGACCACAGATCAGAGGATGAAAAGAACACAAAAGCATTCCTCTTGTGTCCATTTTCCGAGAACTGACGGAACACCCAGACAAAGACTGTGAGACACGCACGCACGCACGCACACACACACACACACACACACACACACACACACACACACACACACACAAAGGTTATAATAGTTTTGGAGTTTTCATTATAGTTTAAAGCATTCACGATAACCAATTATCCACATAATATAAAACAATGAGAAATCAGAGTACTCTAGACAACCCTCACACTGTTGGCATGTTCCCCACCCCACAGCTGGTTGTTGCTCCCTACAATGGAGACAATCAATTGACAATCAAGTATCAAACAATATACATAAAGTCCAAAATAATATAATCCTCTGCAACATACACAATAAAGAATAATTCAAATTTAGACAGGTTTGAGCAATTAGTCTCAGTGGCAGGGTGAGGCCACAACAAGTTAAGAACATCTCTGGCCCGTAGCACTTGCCCTAGCCCCTTAGATAGCACTTTATGTAGACTTAGGTGACATTCACACCAGAAAGCTTTACTGCGATTAAGGCGAGACATGGTAGGTGAAATCATGATTTTTTTTCCTTTTTTTTGCTATTTTGCTTCCTAAACATGTTTTCTTCCAAACTAAAGCAAAATAAACATTCAAAACACAGATTTAGATGTTTATTTTAGTAGTTTATTTTAGCCAATGACAGCTCGTTTTGCTGGGTGAAAATCCACCCTCTCAATTTTCATGATTGGTTGTTGGTACAAAGGAAGTGACCATATTTGGATCAAACCACAGTCAGCTCGAGGTCCAGACCTTTCCAATGATATATGGCATTATATGTTGTTGCCAAGATTTGGATGAGATATTTTGTCTCAAAATAGTGGCTTCAAATAAAACGTTTTGGAATTTTACAATACAATTATTTAAAGGCCGTTTACTCAAAATGAGTTTTCCTCATACCTGGGACAAAGAATCTCCACTTCAGTTGCACTCACATACACCACACTTTCCAGTCTTATTCATAACTATATTCTGCAGATATTTACAGATGGGTTTGTTGATATATCATTCACAGCCTGATTTACATGCATTTTATACCTAAAAACATGCTGAAAATTGGGTTTTTTATGCCTGTTGACACTATTTTCTGATTTGTGGAGTGATAATAGAGATATCTAAAATCCCTTCTGTAATTGTCTTTGTCTCTAATATGTCAACAAAATAAAACAATCATTTTGAACCTGGCTTTATCCGATCTTCAGATTTATCGTCCCGAAATGTTTGCAAATTAGCGCATATAATGCCTAATTTGCATATTTAAACATATAATTTCAGAAAACTTGTAATACAAAAAATCTTAGTTTTAATATAAGTAATCAACTGGAGAAGTTTCATTGTGATAGCTATTAGTTAACTTTTTTTCCCTATTCACCTACCATGTCTCACCTTAAAACGAATCCTGCTGCACATTGTCAGAAAGTGCGCTTCGTTTGGCAGGTGTGAAGCATCATTCGAATCCTAATGCGCATCAAAGAACCGCATTCTACTCCGACCAAAAACGGGGGTTTCGCTTCGCTTCCAATCGCACTTGATTACGATTCGGTGCAGGTGTGAATGCAATCCGCAATCCGCAATAAAGGAAATTAAGCAAACAATGTGGCGAGTGAGGAGCTAAACACAGTTGGAGACGGAGAAGGCATATTTTACGCAGCGCAAAGATGATGGTCAAAATGAGGACGAGTACATTAATCAATTGCTTAAGGAAACACATAAAAACACTGCAGTGTAGCCTACAGAATATTCTATCTGTGCGTAAACATGTGCTGTCACTTCTGTCTGTTCTCAGCACGCTCAGTGCTGTGCCTCCATGCCCAAAAGAACAGTGCGTGGCTGCGTGCGTATAGAGAGAGAGAGAGAGAGAGAGAGAGAGGTCCAGTCCCCGACGGCACGACAGTGACGAGGACGACACATGCACGTTATGAGTATAATTTTAACACCATAGATTTCACTGTGTAGGCTAGTTTATGGAACACATTGATAAAGGTCCCCCCTGCTGCGTTTCCAATTGTTGCGAATGACAGTGTGAAGGCAAACCACAGCAAATTAAATATGCAAGAATCCCAACTTCTCCGCCCATTCGCATCGAGTCTACCGAAGTATTAGGTGGGAATGTGACATTAGATAGAATTTTATACAGACTTATACTTATTGTTGCGTAGACAGCACGAGAATTGCATTTTAGTCATAGCACTTTAAGTATAGTATCGTATGTATAGTTTATATGTATAGTTTCATTATTTAGATACCTCACTGTTACGTTCTTAGCTTACGCAGGTTTCATGATAACTACTTTTATACATCACTGTATGTGATGTATTGCCATGCTTTTTGTTATTGCTTAATACTTTCAGCGCCATTGCCGTACATCTAGATCAATTGAAGCCTATTTTTTTACACTACGCTTACCGCCACTCCGTTACACACAATTAATGCTAGCGCTGTAAGGGTAATGTAAATCGTTCTGGATTAAGAGTGTCTGCTAAATGCCTAAATTGTAAATTGATCTCTGCCCCTCCTAAAATGGTGCAGTTGGGTTGCATTGACTTAGTCTATGTACTGTACTGTAGTCACTACAGTACCCATGATGTATTGCTGAAGAGACTTCCTGGATTTCCCACATGGCAAACAAACAATTCTGAGTGAAAAATATTTTCAGATGGTCTGCGGCCAAATGGGGGGTCGTTAACATGAGAGTTTGAGAACCTCTGGTGAAAAGTAGCCATGTGGACAGCTGCAATGAGAGTCTATAACCTTTGACCCTGCCTCCCCACACCCCCACACCCGCTCCCCATCAGAACAGAGAGGTTTGTGTTGCCATGGGGATTAAGTGGTTACATAAATAAGATTATGTATCCTTTATAGTCCTTATCCCTGCTGTAGTCTAGACACAACACGCGCACGGACGCATTCATGCACGGTCGTGCGCGCACACACTTCTACAGTCTATCTATGGCACACACACACACACACACACACACACACACACACACACACACACACACACACAGGTGTCCAGACGGTTGAGCTAACCGTCCGGGCCCTGAAATGCTAAGTTGATTACGTTTTTTCTACCTGCGTCATAAGCAAAAAGAAACAGATTACAATCAGTCCTGTGCTAAAAAAAAGAAGAAGAAATAGGTAGTCCAAATGTTCCAAACACTTTCAAGATCTTAAAAAAAATACATCAATAATAGCAAATGCAGACCACTAGAATGCATTCATCCCCGTATGTGTGCCAAATTTGGGTTGTACAAGCTCCTGTTGTGCCGGTGGGCGTCTCTCACTCTAGTGAAGTAGATTGACAGATCCAGTGACAGTGATCCAGTGTCTTGAAGACCAGGCCCATTGCATGCTGCTATACTCTGTCCTCTACTCCAGTGTTTCCCAACCTTTTTTGTCCCAGGGCACACTTTTCATAGCCTAAAAATCTCAGGGCACACCTAGATATACGGTGTATAGGCCTATCTATATACATATACATACATATGTGTATGTATGTGTATATAATATATACAGTATATATACAGTATAATATATTTATATATTTATATATTTATATATTTATATATTTATATATTTATATATTCATCATTCAATATTTTGAACTAAAGTTCATGGTTCCAAAAAATGAACTATTTTAGTTATTTTTCGTTCTTTCTTTTTTTTAATTATTATTATTATTACCACAGTACCACAGCCCATAGCCATATAGAACCTCAGACTTTATTGAATAAAAAAAACTTTGGGGGATTTAATAATAAAAAAATAATTCCTCATATGCAATGTAGCTCATATGCAATGTGAAATGCCACCTTAATCCCTTTCCTTGTCTTTATTATGGGCCAACTTGTGAAAGCTGCTAGCCCCATATGTGCCCTCTCCCTACGCTCATTCTGTAGCTCCGAGATGAGGTCACAGAAAGAAACCCCTCCCACCCCGTTCAGAAACGGCGCATGTTTCCACAATTCCCCATTGCTTACCCTTTTCTTAACAATGCACCAAAACCTTGAAGTGACGTTCCGGGTTTACACTAATTTACCGTCAACAACGGAAAAGAAAATCCAACTAGCGATTTGAACCGAGCCTTTACGAAGCGAATTTTGTCAGTCGCTTCCATGTTTATCAAGGGATTGGTGCGTGTGCGCGGGCATGTCGAGTGAACTGAAGTCAGTTGGACATTTTCGACCAGGGGAGGCGCCGGGGAGGCGCTAAAGCTTTTCAACTTCCTTGAAAAACATGCTAAACAACCGCTGTAACGCTCGTGTAACCGTTTAAAGTTGGATTTTCTTTTCCGTTGTTGACGTTGAATTAGTGTAAACCCGGAACGTCACTTCAAGGTTTTGGTGCATTGTTAAGAAAAGGGTAAGCAATGGGGAATTGTGGAAACATGCGCCGTTTCTGAACGGGGTGGGAGGGGTTTCTTTCTGTGACCTCATCTCGGAGCTACAGAATGAGCGTAGGGAGAGGGCACATATGGGGCTAGAAAGCTGCATGCTTTTATTGTGAAGGGTCTCAGTTCTCACAGCCTGCATATTTCCACGTGCTAAAAATAGCTGATCGACAAGCTCACAACGCGTTGCGTCCGCAACGCGTTGTGAGCTTGTAAATCAGCCATTTTCAGCATGGAACACGTGTACGACGAAGAATAAATCAGGCATCACTCCTCAGTGTCTGCTGTCTATGTGCATGCGCGAAATGTAGCGTCTTCTGGATGCATCTCTTTTGCATTAACATTTCAATGGCCAAGGGTCGTTAGAGCCTATTGTTCCGTCGTTATCGCACGTCTAATGGTTAGACGTGTGACCACAACAACGCCGCAACAATAGGAAGCCTGCAGCCCAGTAGCTATAATAATGCTTTGGGGGAGGGTTAGTGTTATTTTCGGTCAAATCAGGCGGCACACCTGGACACATCAAACGGCACAGTAAAGTGCCGCGGGACACAGGTTGGGAAACACTGCTCTACTCTACCCTGAGCCATCCCAGCCTATAGCAAAATAGACTATGGTCTTAGATGAGGTACATGATTGATGAACGTTGATGCTTTGTCAGAATATGAGAACAATTCGCATGTCCAACTACTGCAGAACATCAACAGGTGTTGGTGTGTTTTTCTTTGTTGCAAATTGTATAATTTGCATGTGTGCATATAACAAAAGCAAAAAGACTATGAGGCACGACAGGTCAAGGTCTGATTGCAAATCTATTATAGCTAACTTTTAAATTTAACTTTTAATTTATATTTTGGTGCTGTAATAAGATATTCTTTTGAAGGTTTGAAATACTTCACTTTATGTGCAATGAACCTAGAATATATTATAGTTTCACTTTTTTAATTACATTACAGGAGGAAAATTACTGTAACTTGGGAAAGTTAATTTGAACTTTTCCACTGTATGTAGTTGTTTCGGAAAGATCTCTCCATTACTGTGTGCGAGTCCATTTGATTCCACACAGACACAGATGAATCATAGGGCCACACTGAGCATGATCAGACACAGTTACACTGTAGCTATATGGAGAGCAACACCTGCTCTATGGATTTACCCACAGACACGGTCAGAGACAGAGATGGAGAGAGAGAGAATAGGAGAGAGAGAGAGAGAGGGAGAGAGATCACAACCACACACAGAGACAGATACTTTTCGTTACCAATAGTGTCACTTTGGAAAAAGAAAACATTGCAAGCAAATTAATTGAACTGGTGGGGTGAAAAGTACAAATGTCTTTAATTTGATCTAGAGACAGTTACAAGAGAACCATTGAAAGAACCAGTTTAGTTAAGGAAAGCTGCTGCCCTCTAGTGATTGTTAGTGGAACTACACACTGCTTAGTGCTTATGACCGCGGCCATCTTGCCAGGTGCTAAGTAGGTGCTTGATTGATTGATTGATTGAAATATTTATTAACAGTTTGCAGAATTACAGTACATTTCAAGCACAAACTCAATACAAAGACTGTTAACTGTGAGTGGACGACCCAATTAAGCATTAGGCCTACACTTGTTCACAAGAGGGTCCACCATGTTCAATTCATCAAAACATTTAGAGACGTACAAATAGACACTTCTATATAGTCAATGAACAGAACAGGAATTCATCATAGAGGTAAAAAGGGAGGAAACATATACAGTGAGGGGAAAAGGGGGGGGGGGGGCGGGGGGGGGAATCAGATTTTTACGGGGGCCAGTTTTGAATTGCAGCCGTCCATAGGTGCCCTTTGAGAGCGGTTTTGAAGGAGTCAAGGGATTTGCATGTCTTAATGACTGTTGGTAGGGCGTTCCACATTTTGGTGGCATAGGAGCGAAAATAATTTAGTCCCTTGTTTGTGCCGAATCTGGGTTGTACATGGTTCGTTGCACTCCCTCTGGTGTTGTGGGTGTGGACTTCGTTAACATTAAAGAAATATCTAGACAGGTACATGGGTATCTTGGTGGAGTATCGAATCTTGTGGACCAGACCCATTGCAACTTCCCATTGACAGCCCATTCATCCAAACAGAAACTCACCAACATTGCAGCTGCACGGGAAGATTGAATTATCCTCTTTCAATCTGTAACGTTTTTGTTTCATAAAAATCCACCATAGACATGTTATGAGTGATGACCTTGGCCCTGGGATAGGCCTACATCACTGAGGATACGTCCCAGTTGCATCCATGCGATGTATTTTCGTTCTGAGGGAAGTAATAAATTGATGATATTCATTGTGTTTTCATCTCTAGGGCTCTAAGTCATACCCGAGAAAGCACTAGTGTCAATGTCAAACACAGAGGGGTTTTAGAGTGGAATTATGACAGCAGCAACTGCAGCAATAATTCCACTCCCCACTATCTAATTACTGGAAAGTTGTTTTTATCTCTAGCACAACCAGGCTGTCCCAGCAGGGGGAGCCATATTCAAATAATGTAGATCAGTGGTACACAAACCTTTTAGCTTGAGACCCTAAAGAGAAATGTGGCGTTTCCCTGGGACCCAAACTAGTTTAAATAGCTGATCTACAAGCACGCAGACCCATGAAAATGGGTGTTTGTAGATATCTACAATACAACATCAGGTTTAAAAGGACAATAGGCTGCTAGTGTGCTACATGATGGAAGCACAAAATTAAATTCAGAAACAATAACAACAATTTTTTATAGAGGGACAGACAGTAGGCTGACAGGAAATGGGGGAGAGAGATGGGGGAGTGACATGCAGTAAAGCCCGTCGGGATCGGGAATCGAGCCCGCAGCACACAGCCAGACTCGGACTACCGGCCAAGGTACCTGGACTGCTGAGCCACGGCCCAGGCCAAAAGGCCTGTATTCTGACTTAGGTAAAAATACAAAAGATTTGACATCAAAATATACTTAACCAAAATATACAGAACCAAAATTAAGAGTACTACACCTTTTCCAAAATGTGTAAAACCTTGTCATGAATCATGATGCAAAATCTATACAAGCTCACAATGCTGCGTAGCTTGTAGATTTGCAATTTTCACTAGGCCTACTAACACCTTTTATTTATTTATTTATTCATTCATTTTTTTTGTGGAGCCTTTAATATTCTTTCCCTGATGCTTTTCATTTTCCAAATAAATTAATTTAAAAAGTCATAATAAAAATTGGGCACAAATGGAGTTTGAAGTTGCAAAGGGAAGGGGACGTGCAGCTAAAATGAATATCAAATATCTAAATACTGAATCAAGTAACTTAAAAACTGTCACATATAAGGCTGAGTAGACGATGAAATGAACACAAGTTTCTTTGAAAGTGAAATATCCCTTTAAAACCCTGCAAGCCCCAGCCAGCGGCGTCAACTTTGGGAGTGCCTGAGGGCTTGGGCGCCCACTGAAAAAATAATAAGCCAAATAGCACCCACTGAGATTAAGGCTGAAGATCCCCTCCCCCTGGTCATTTTGTCACGTAGGCACACACCTTTACGGTGTTCACAGAACAGGTATTCAAATGCTAATACGGTGGCTTTGTTCCAGTGACCGCACGGTTCATTCACACTCCGTCTCCTGCAGCAACACAACACTAACACAGTCAGCGGACTGAGCGGAGAGGCTGCTGTCTGTGTACCGTCGGCCCGTCTGTAAAGAGCCATGACTTGAGACTTGACAAACAGAGCCATCTCAGCTAAAATATCCCAAAACAATGCCCGGGGAACAGAACTGTTCCTTTTCCTCAGACTACTTTTACTTTAATTAAAAGGTAAGATGCAGTGGCTGTAATTGGGTCAAGGATCTTGCTTTCGTGAGCAATGGTGTACGAGATTGGTAATAAATTGGTCAAATCATGACATTGTTAGACCATCTGAGGGAAATAAATAAATAAATCTGCGTCGTCGTCGTCCCACCTAGCTAAAGGTAAAATCCACCCGCCGTTTATGGCTGAAACAATTTAATTATTTACTGTTGATCATGCTGAAATGTTGAAACAAGATGCTGAAACAATTTAATGTGTTCGTTAATTATTCTGAACTGAAAGCGCGCACCACTGTATTTATTAGCAAACTGTAAATTATAAAGTACCAAAAAAATGTTTTTTTCCCCCGCTGCGGCCGGGGGGGGGGGGGGGGGGGGGGGGGCAGGGAGGCGGGGCGTGGGGCACCCACTGCCGTTATAGGAACCTGCCGCCCCTGGCCCCAGCGATGCCTCAGGGCAACATTTTTATTTGAATGAATTACTTTTTTTTTTTCTCTGTTATTTTTTCACCTAAACATCATCATTGATGTTCATTGTTTAGTCTAATGCCATTGGTCATGATATTTGCATATAAATACCCCCTCACAGAGGCAGAAATTCACACAACTTCAAAATCTCTTAAAAGTTTTAACCTTTAACCCTGAAAAAAGTAAGTAAAATGCCTGTAATATATATATTTTTTGTGATCATTAGAATGTCTAGAACCTGTACATTTATTATTGTGAAAGATATCCCCCAAATTCAATTATTAATTTATTATTATTATTTTAATAATTATTATAAATGTGCATAACATTTGCATACATTTTTTTTTACACAATTTTCTCTGCAAAGTCCTAGTAAGGTTGAAATCTCTTTTATGCAAGTAGAAATATATCCAGGTCTTGCATGGTTTCCTCCGGCATCAGTGTGTGAATGTAATGCACAATCTCTCTAAAGTACCATGGATAAAGGCACTATGCATGCTTTACCAGTTGCTAGGCTCCACTAGAGCTAAATGGAATTTCCCCATTGAAATGAATGTTATTCTTTTAGCAATTAAAAGTGAAATATCTCTAAAAGTACTAATTCAAAAATTCAAATGGTACCCGGTATGTCCTAAGTAGGCCAAACGTTGTAGAGTTGGAACGGAGACGACAAGAGTGTCCTGCTAAAGTACGAAGAAGTAGTTTGGGGCCAAAAAAAACAGCGACCCCACAATAAATAATTTCACCCATAGGGAGCCAGACAGTGTAAGGATTTAAGAACTGGAATAATATATGCTACACTTTCTTGGTATTAGTAGCCTAACACAAACGCACGTCACACGCACACACACGCACACATTTTCTCATTTCAATTCCTTCATTTTTGTGAACAGGTTTTAAATTTCCAGTAATTTCGGACCGAGTCTATATTCATGACTACCATGAATCTCCGTCTTGCTGATCCCTCATGACAAGTCAAAATCAATCTTGACTCATTCCAGAATTTTTTTTGTCAGGTAGGCCTACTCAAAGTACAGATTAATTTTAGGTGGATAAACTATGAGTAGTATGAGTCACCCTGACAAAAGAGAGAACTGGTATGTGCTGTGTCTCTATGCCAGTAAGCTCAGTGGTTAAATGTAACTATTAACCAAGTACATTTACTACAATTATTTAAAAACTTTAGTAATTATACTGACTTTAGATCTAGATGATTATGCAGATGGTGCGGTATTACTGGGAGATGGCAGTGTGTTGCGCTCCACCTCGGCAATACATCTCCCAGGGTTCTATCTATAGCGCAGTGCAGTATTCTAATCTGGCTGATACTGACAATAAGCCTCTCTGACCTGCTCACTTATTTACTTATTTGAAAATAGCCGACATCGTGTGCATAGATTGGCTATTTTCAAAAAATTGTTACACAAAAAAGTTGAAACAGAAATTGTGTAATAAATAGGACAGTAACAATTAGTACTTTGTTTGGTACTGTAAGTATATTTTTATGCCAAAACGTTATACTTTTACTCAAGTATTTGATATTTTTATTATTGTAAAAAAATAGGCTTTTGATAGTATTTTTACTTTGTGATATTACTACATTTACTAGTAAAACATATTAATCTGAGTACAGTAGGCCTACTTCCAACACATTTTGAGCATAGCTGAAGTTTAAATTAAATGCGCCTTCATCCATGTCTATAAAGAGGATGGATTTTCTATGCTCTGATCAAAGCTGGCTGTTGATTGACTTGTTCCTTTTCCCTCGGGCTGGCTAGCGCTCAAAGTTAGCTTTAATCAGTTTTAGATGAAAGTGACGTGACGACACAATTAGGGGAAGGTCTCCGCCAGACCTGGTAATCTACCCAGGGCTGTGTCAGTCGAGGGGTTCAGCTGTCAGGGCATGAGGAAGGAATCAGAACGCTAGGGTCCATGTGGTTAATGTATTACCAAGGAAAATTACAAGGGCCTTTAACATAAGCTCTTCTGGTCTGGAACTGTAACTTTAAATAAGCTCTTCTGGTCTGGCTCTGTAAAGTATTTTAACATGAATAGGGCTGGAAACGCTTAACCCATTAAGACCTGAAACCGATTCTACAAAATGTCTTCAAAATCCTAACAGTTTTCGGACACAGTTTTTTTATGTTGCTATATCAGTGGTTGTCAAACTATTAATTAATATCTTTGTCTCTTCTCTGCTGTCCCTCTGCTCCCCCCTAGACTGTATAGTGGCACATAGTGGTCAGATCTAATGGCACATATTGCTTAGATGTGGTGTGTGTGTCAGATATATGGTCTACTTCACCAGTCTGCCAGCAGGAAAGTGCCACTTGAATACATCATGTGGGATGATAGAGTGGGGAAAGTTGGAACCATGGATGAAAGACCAACTGGAAACTTGAAACAACACACACACACACACACACACACACACACACACACACACACACACACACACACACACACACACACACACACACACACACACACACACACACACACACAGTCACACACACACACACACACACACACACACACACACACACACACACACACACACACACACACACACACACACACACACACACACACACACACACACACAGACGGATGGACGGTCTGGCACTTCTGACAGATGCCAGAAGGGGTGGGCAGTCTGCCACGGCAAAACAAAAGGAAAAATTATTATTGCTTGGCCTCCATGAAGTGTACATGCAAAGTTTCACGCCCATCAGTCCACCGGTGCCGGAGATTAGCTGCTCACAGACGGACGGACATATGGACGGACATTGTCTCGGCCGTGTCCCTGTTTTTACTACTCTCTTTTGCACCAGTGAGGGGTGTCACAACCCGGCCCGGGGGGCCATGACAAATGGAGGAGGATGCAGTCAGTGTACACTTTTAACAATATAATTTATTAACAAAAAGGTATAAGAACTTAACTTATTCTTACAAACAAAAGAGTGTGGGATGTGTAAGTCAGTAATATCAGTAGTGTCAGTGTGGATGTGTGATCAATGTAGTGTGGGGTGTTGTATGGTGTGTAAATCAAGGCATAAAGTCAAACAAACAAAAGGGTGCTGTCATCTGGAGGGGATCATATAGGAATGGCTGCCACCAACTCATTTATAGGGCTCCAGGGAGCAGCGATCAGGTGCTCCCAATGCGTGATTTCTTTCTACGTACGCTTTAAGACATAGACCCGCCCTTGGTGACGCCCCGCGCGTCTGATTGGCCAGAGCTCGTTGTTGTCAATGTCAGAAACAGTCAGAGATGGCGGCGCCCTGTGACAGATGATGACAGGCGTCAGGTGATAGGCGTAGTATTCTAAAGGCACAGATGACGCTCCAGAATTAGAGGCAAACGAATATTGTTTATGCGGTTTGATTTGATTGAATGAATTGTGATTCGATCTGGGTGTTCTAATAAATAAAGTGTTTGTGGTGATTAGCGTGTGTCCGTATTTACTAATATTGTTTACGCGGTTTGCTTTGATTGAATTGTGATTTGTCATAAAGACTCATAACATAAGTTCACCGTCATGAATCATGTCATGATTATGATTATGTCATGCGGCGACAGATAAATGTTGGCGTTTTAATATTATTATCGCTAAATCGCTTTTCGTTCTGTGCAAACTACAACAAAAAGAAGTGTTCACGAGACAATTACAGTTACAAGGCTTACCTTTTATCGGGGACGGCGACAGATAAATGTTGGCGTTTTAATATTATTATCGCTAAATCGCTAACGTTTTAATATTATTATCGCTAAGCTTCTCCCTACTTCCTCTACTCTTCTTCTGACAGCTAGCCAATAAGAGGGTTCGCGGCCAATCAGAGGCAGGCGGGCCGCGCGGGGCGTCACCATGGGCGGGTCTATGTCTTAAAGCGTACGTAGAAAGAAATCACGCGCTCCCAATGCACCGATGATTGGGGAAGATGGGAACCTTGGCCGACGCCTACACATAGATCTGTGAGGGGAAACACGTAGATAGGGGAGTACCGGTACACTAAAGGGACACAGACAACACAGGCCCTGCAGGCCAGGCCAAAGGGGATGTGACACCCTCCACAGACAGTCCAACTAACTTTACTTACTATAGCAAAGCAAATCAAAACGAATCCAACAAAACATAAATCTTTTTTCTCACGTATAGCTTATCAATAAACAAAAATATCTGAAAAACATTTAATTTTGTTCCTCGGGAGCACCTGATCACTGCTCCCTGGAGCCCTATAAATGAGTTGGTGGCAGCCATTCCTATGATCCCCTCCAGATGACAGCACCCTTTTGTTTGTTTGACTTTATGCCTTGATTTACACACCATACAACACCCCACACTACATTGATCACACATCCACACTGACACTATTAATATTACTGACTTACACATCCCACACTCTTTTGTTTGTAAGAATAAGTTAAGTTATTATACCTTTTGTTAATAAATTATATTGTTAAAAGTGTACACTGCCTGCATCCTCCTCCATTTGTCATGGCCCCACAGGCCGGGTTGTGACCAGTTGGGGGCTCGTAGCCTCGTGCCGCTTAAAGTAACTCGGGTTGGCTGTGACTCTGCAGTCAACTGTTGGTCACTTTGGTCACAGCATTGCTGAGGAAGTGCATGGTAGTGTTTGGTTTGAGTAACAATTTGTTTGAATAGAATTTAGTTTTGAGTAATTTGAGTAACAATTTGTTGAATTAACATTTTGATTTGGTTAATAATTTAAGTAATTGATCAATCATTTTGGTTAAGTACAATTATTTCAATTTTGTTTGGTGCTGTCATTTTGTTACCACTTGGTTGGTAATTGGGGCGGGTGTAGCAGGTGTGCCTTTAGTCTGAGGGGTGGTGTTCCCCACCCACGTAGGTCAGCGGCGTTTCGCAATATGGGATTCGTTTGTTTGATTTTTTGGGGGTTTGGTAGATGCTGTCCCACACAAGTTGGGATAGGGTGGTACCCCTGGGATGCCCAGTGTTGGCAGGGGAACTCGGGAGGCCCACTGAAGACTAGGGCAAGTTATGTCAGTTTGGTTTTTGGTTAGGCAGTTTAGGTAGGGGGAACGCCGCTCCCGTAGGCACACCTGTTTCACCTGTCCTAGATTGGCAGAGAGGGAACATTTGTTCCTATTTGGAATTTTGTATATGAATAAAAAAACCAACTACGCAGTAGATTGGTTAAAAAAAAAAGAATATGTCATAATGATGTCTATTTTTTGCGTTGAAAATGGCTACTGTTGAGGCCAGCTATTTAGACTAACAGATTACTATAAAATAGAAATCACTGACCGAAGGATAAAGGACACTAAAATAAAATCGATTTTGATAGCTAATTTGATAGACCTGGGGATCCTAGAGGAGTCTGATGAAAAGGAAGGGATGTCCGCACACTGTTTCACTGCTCATTCATGTTGGAAATGAGAAGCAGCAGCTTGTGCAAAATGTAACTGTTTAAAAAAAATCACACCCGTGTGAATTGAGTGGTGCAACTCCGTGTGGGGGTCCCTGGGGGGTCCGTGGAAGTTCCAGACCCACAGGAACGCGGCTAGGGTGCCGGCCCGGTTCCGGCGAGCCACCCGCGTCCGAAACGGTTGAGAAATGACAGAGTTACCATGTGGGGGTCCCTGGAACATCCAGACCACCAGGAACATGCCCAGGGGGCTGGCCCGGTTCCGGCGAGCCACCCCGCGGCCAAAACGGGCTTGGTGGGAAACTAGGATGGAGACTGAATGTCTCGGGCATAGACAACACAAGGCCAAATGCAGAAAACATGTCATTCACAGAGGAGAAAACAATTCTTATCTAAGCTGTCTCCTAGCTAAACCAGATATTCGGGGGATAAATTATATGAAAACCGGGACAGAGTTTAAAGTGACCTGAAAACTCTGGGTGACAGAGTAAATGGGATAGGATACTATTGTGATGGGGAGAGACATATGGAACATAAACATCATTCACAAACCAGTTGGCTTGGAACACATTTATGTGATAGTAGACTATACACCTTTATGAACACATCTGTGAAGAAAGCTAGTGTTAAGCATTTTTATTTTATTTATTCAGATTTGCCACACATTTAGCTAATTTTCCATGGGGATGCCAGGTCTAAAGTGATGGTGAATTCTGCATTAGTCTCAACGATGATGAGATAAAAGTGTGTGACCTGTGTGCACTCAGCAGGGGATGAGTAGAAGGCTTTAGAAGACTTATACAGGCCCTGTGCCCTTGTAGCAAATCAATATAGAAGATTGTATGGTGGGAACTTGGTTCTATATATTTTGCTCTCAAACGGAAACTCAATTTCAGACAAATTGACCCGACCCTGTCTGTGGTAATGAAACCCCCTCACTGGCTCAACACGCAATAGATGTATAATAATTTTCCATTTGTGTCTCCTGTCCGTGTCTCGCAGACTACTGCCTGAAGGGCCGTCCACACCAAGCGCTTTAGCTTTAAGAGGTGGCTGACCGTGCCGTGGCTCTGGCATTGAAGAGGGCCTTCCCTCTGCAACGCCAGACCAACGGTCAACCACCTCTTATTCATCCTTAATAGAGAAAAACAAAAACAACCCTATAGGTTCCTTTTTGGTTCCTAACTTTATTCAGACATTTAACCACTTAAACCCTCAATATGTTTGGCTCTGTACATCTGTTCTCTTTTTCCTGCACCAAACCTCTTCGCCAAAAATATTCAATCTGCAAGCTCAGCTTGTAGATCTGCTGTGTTTCATGAATCTTCTCCCCAGAATAGTGATGCTATATGGGTTCAAATGCCAACATGTTTCGACCTTCACCTGGCTAGTTCTTGTCCTGACTTTTCTAGGTCAAAACATGTTGACATTTCTTATTCATTAAAGTTCTTTTGAACCCTACATCCTCTCTTCCACTTTTGTGAGTGCTCAGATCTCTTCTTTTTAATAGTTTGTACACTTATGCCTATTAAGAAGACATATTTTCAGTTGCCCTGTGAAAGAATAGTAGCCTACTACATTCTCTAATATGCCCTCGACCTCCGAACAAGTTGTTGTTGTTTTAATATTAATGCAATGTGAAGCACCATGTAACTGTTTAAAAAGAATCACACCCGTGTGAATTGAGTAGTGCAACTCCGTGTGGGGGTCCCTGGGGGGTCCGTGGAAGTTCCAGACCCACAGGAACGTGGCCAGGGTGCCGGCCCGGTTCCGGCGAGCCACCCGCGTCCGAAACGGTTGAGAAATGACAGAGTTACCATGTGGGGGTCACCAGAACATCCAGACCACCAGGAACGTGCCCAGGGGGCTGGCCCGGTTCCGGTGAGCCACCCTGCGGCCAAAACGGTTGAGAAATTACAGAGTTACCGTGTGGGGTCCCCGGGGGTCCCTGGAACATCCAGACCCCCAGAAATGCGGCCAGGGGGCCGGGCCATTTCCGGCAAGCCGCCCCGCGTCCGAAACAGTCGAGAAATGACAGAGTTACCATGTGGGGGTCTCCGGGGGTCCCTGGGGGGTCCCTGGAACATCCAGACCCCCAGGAATGCGCCCAGGGGGCCGGGCTGAAAACCAAGCTATTGTCGTGCTTGGACAGACGGACAGACAGACCCAGGGACACACATAGCTGAGTAATGGAGTGGTTGCACCACTCAAAAATGCTGTACAAATAAAGTTTATTAGAGTTCACTTTGATTGTTCTCGCTGTGGTGTGGACTCTGCCCTCCACTTAGAATGGGAGCTGGAGCATAGCAGCATATACATTACAGTACAACACACACTGTCTCTCTTTCTTCTGCACAATAGCACAATAGCATGCGCACTGCACGCACGCACGCATGCCTGCACGCACATGCACACTCAGACTGTCCATTCCCTATCTCTGCATGGATATTGGATACACACAGTACAATCGACCATGAAGGTCTTGCACTTTTGTATAACAGAAAATGATCATTCATGGATCGATCCAAGGCTAGTTTTGTCATTGTCAGGTTCATGTTTGGAACATTTCAAGGGCAATCACTACTGTTGCTGTAGTTCAGTCAGGCAACTCTTAGAATTAATTTGGAATATATATTTATTGAGCATAGATATATGAAGCATAGTTTGTCGTCAGGGCTCTGTCTCTATTCATTCCCTGTAGTATGAACAGTTTAGTTTAAAGTTATAAGCCAAATAGAACAGTGAATGAATTAAGACCCCCAGAGGGATCTAGAAACAGAGCCTACAGGTGGATGGATGCTGGGGAGGGTGGCTATCGCTCCGGTTCGTCTCTATCCTTTTATTACTCCATGGCCTGAATTAGCTACGCAGGCTGCGCATCATTTACGCTTTTCTCCATATCCGTCCAGCATGCATCCGTTTTTTTATTTTAATTTGGCCAATAAGGAAGTGCCACATTCCCTGTAGTTCTCATTAATGGCCAAGCAGGTGTCACTATTTCCCTTCCTGCTGCTGCAACTAGCAGATGGAGATTTGACTGAACTTTAGACTTACCTTTATCATTGTCATAAATACTAGTTAAAGTCTTCTTTCAGCTATGATGATGTGCATTTTTATGATCAGCACTTTATTTGGATCTTTTTTACAAATAGACAGAAAAAACAAACACAAACAACAACAGCAGAATACATATGCATGGACATTATGTATGAGCACAAAAACATAATATAAAACAAGGATAGACAAGATAAACAAATACAAAATTAAATAAAACATAAATTAAAATTTAAAATTTGTTTACACGACCAAACACGCAGCATCATCAACCGTATCATATGTATACTAAGACCGTAAACAATCAAAAGGATCAAAAGGGCATTGCCTGACCATGGATCACATCAAGGGCCTGCAACATGACATGGAACACGTGCCACTTCAAATCATATTTATCTAACTGATTATTCAATTTAAAAGAAATCTTCTTCAAAGCAGCCAAAATACCAAGCTGAGTGAACCATACATGTGCTGGAGGCAAATCCTCAGACTTCCATTCCTTAACAATGATTTCCCTGCCCACCATTAATGCTGTATGAATCCAGTCAGCTAGAGGTGCGGGGAGATGTTTTAATGGCGATGGATCACCCAGAATAAACAGAGCAGGTGTATAAGGAATATCCTGGTTTGTGATTTGCATTATATTCTCATGAATAGCACACCATAGAATGATGTGCATTCTTGTCAATTAGGGTCCCATTAGTGTATGCTTCTACTAGGGCTTCTACTGGCTTCCCTCGCTGCCCTTCCAGCCAATAGCATTCGTTTCCGGTTGCTTTTCTGAACTCTGGTCAGAACACCTCACCTACGGTACCTACCACACCATAAGCTTGTAGAGTGGTTATTAAGGGGCGCTAGCCCCTCCTATGTCCAGCTCTGAGGTTAACACAAACATTGTCTTAACACAAACATTGAATGCCTTTGACAATGAATGGCCGGCTTTGAGTGTTTGTGTAAACACAAACATTGAATGCCATTGACAATGAATGGCCAGCTTTGAGTGTTTGTGTAAACACAAACATTGAATGCCATTGACATTGAATGGCCAGCTTTGAGGGTTTGTGTAAACACAAACATTGAATGCCATTGACATTGAATGGCCAGCTTTGAGGGTTTGTGTAAACACAAACATTGAATGCCATTAACATTGAATGGCCAGCTTTGAGGGTTTGTGTAAACACAAACATTGAATGCCATTAACAATGAATGGCCAGCTTTGAGGGTTTGTGTAAACACAAACATTGAATGCCATTGACATTGAATGGCCAGCTTTGAGGGTTTGTGTAAACACAAACATTGAATGCCATTGACATTGAATGGCCAGCTTTGAGGGTTTGTGTAAACACAAACATTGAATGCCATTAACATTGAATGGCCAGCTTTGAGGCTTTGTGTAAACACAAACATTGCGTAAACACAAACATTGAAGACGAAGGTGAGGATGCAAATTCTGATTAGCCGGAATGAGATGATGGGAGATGTGAAAATTGTGATTGGTTGGAATGAGACGGTGTATGATGATGTATAATGATAAGAGCACCCCTCACTTCACACAGGTGTAATTTTGTTTCTATAACCGACCACATGGGTAGGGCAACTTCAGTCAGGAAACGCAGTGCATTTGCTGGTGGCCGACCATTGGTTGGTTGGGCTCAACTCCACACTTCTTTTCTCATTCAATCACATATAGTCACTTGATAGGGCACCACATGAGGTGCTCTATGGAGAAATGGAGAAGTTTCCATTGCTCATTCCTTTCTTGCTGCCTACTGCTGTGTACTGTTGCTGCCTTTAAAGCTTGCTGCTCACCTTCCACCACCCCAGCCACCACCTGTTGTTTTGGATTTGCTTTCATTTACTATGGGGGTCTTCGTAAGGTCCCAATTTGGTAGTATAGCGTGCTGACCTGTGACCTGCTGAGTACCTAAAAGCAGATATATTCATCTGCAGAACAAACACACATTGTATAATCATTATAATTATTTTAATCCATTCATGATTTGTCCTGGCTGAAATGAGTTAATTCATACATTGTCAACCACCGTTGAGTGAGTTGACTGAAACTATTTAAACTGAGCCTTGTACACAGCTTAAGGGGCAGACACACCTTTCTGCTTACTTGTCAAAGGTGAACGGGAAAAGACAGCTTGAGGCCAGCATAGCTGGGTGTGTGTCCTTCCAATTAACTAATTGAATCCAGTGGCAGTGGAGGAGAACATTACTCCACTGGAGAAATTGGAGCTCTGCTCCCTTTCTCAATTACATTCACTAAAACAGTGTTCGTTTTGGGCCCAAGCCACTTGGCACTGTACATTTTTGTAAAGAGAAAACAGACCAATGGGTCTCAAAGCTAGATTTTACATAATACCAAACCCTAAGTCCGACCCCTAACCCATCAAACCTACAGTAACCCTAAACCAAACCCCAAACCAACCCGATCGCCAGATAAGAAATGTTACCATTCTGCAAACTGACAGGTTGCATTATCTACTATTATTATTATTATCTACATTGACAGAATGCATGCATAGAGTATCTCCATATGGAACCTCTCCCTCCGCTATGTAGCTCCGAGATGAGGTTCCACTGAACCGGCTACCGGCACAGGGCGGCACTGGCAAATGCTTGCCACAATGCACAATTCTTACATTTTCCGCACATCGTATCCAAAAAGTGAATGCCCTGCTTTTCCTAACTGGCGGGTTGAAACAAGTGTTTAAATTGCTAATTTAGTCAGTCACGTCTTAAAACTTTCCAGAAGTCTTCTGTTGGTTTCCGGTACGCTTCTGAATACAGCCTGCTACATACAGTAGCCTACATAAATACATATTTGTAAAACAGGATTTGTATGTTCTGAAACACGTGCAAATTATATTTAAACACGTGTAAATAAATTGGCACTAAATTAACTCCACAACCTTGAGCAAATCAGGGTTATTTATTTTATTTATTTGACAGGGACAAAGCTCATTAATCAACATGTCAGTTTTCACATCAATGTAAATGGGCCAGAGTTAGCCAAAGCTAAATTTCATCTGTAGTCCCTGGGCAGGCTCTTAAGAAATGAATGATAAAAAGAAAGACATAGTGTAGTGTGCCAGCACACAACACCATGCGTTGATGCCATGTGTGCATATGTGCCAGCACCCAACACTATGTCCATACAAAAGCACAATACAAAACAGATAAAAGAAAGACATAGTGTAGTGTGCCAGCACACAACACCATGCGTTGATGCCATGTGTGCATATGTGCCAGCACCCAACACTATGTCCATACAAAAACACAATACAACAGATAAAAGAAAGACAGAGTGTGTGTGCCAGCACACAGCACCATGCGTTGGTGCCATGTGTGCATATGTGCCAGCACCCAACACCATACGACATACACCATACGAAAACACAGTACAATACAGTACAATACAGGAACAGATCAACATGGTACAGGGGACAGAACAACAGCAAAGTGGAGTGAGAAATGACACCGGTTGTAAATACTAAATAGTGCTGATAGTTACTCATGATTACAGATTTGAATCGTTTTTAGCCACCTTTTCAGGTTGAATTTGAAGGTCAGATAGTTGGAAGTCTCTCTTACTTCTGTGGGGAGACTGTTCCAGTGATGGGAGGCTCTAACAGAGAAGACTGTTTTACCAAACACACTACGTCTGATTGGCACTTCACAGTCCCCTCTGGTAGTTGCCCTTGTTGCTCTGTCACCACTGTCCCTTCGATCTATGAACTGTTTCAGTGGTGGAGGTGCAAGTCCATTTAAGATCTTAAAAAGGGTTGCGGAGGTAACAGTTCAAACAAGCTCCAGACTTCCCTTTCCAGAGCAACATTAGCAACTTCCTCCTGGGGGACCCCGAGGAGTTCCAAGGCCAGTGTGGAGATATCATCTGGTCCTTGGTCCAGGCACCGGCACCACAGAGGTGCCAGAGGGGGCCTGGCACGCTCAGTTGCAAATTCTGCTCCCTCAGTTTAAGTTTATGTACATATTATTGTACTATATACAAATGAGATGTGCACCCTAACCATTTTAACTGCCCCCTCAGTCATTTCATCCTGGAGCTGAGCCTGCCTTAGTGCCTTGGTGTGCCATGGGGATGTGCAGTGGGATGTGCAGCGAGGGCCGCACTAGGTGCCTGAAACACCTAAGCTTTCCAAGTCAAGGAGTAGTGGTTTAACACTGAGGGCTCCATCTTGCACCACCCCTTACCCCTTATCCCTAAACTTATTTGCCATTTTTTACTATTTTAAAACATTTAAAAATAGTTCAACTAGCCAATCTACATCGACACGTTGTTAGCTTGTATAGATCGGCTATTTGTACTATTTTAAAATGTTTAAAAAATGGCAAATAAGTTTAGGGATAAGGGGTAAGGGGTGGCGCAAGATCTAGGGCTGAGTCTCTCACAGATGACTGAACCTCTCCCCCTATTTGCATTTAAACACCTAATTTGCGTCTGATATTATGCCCAAAGAAAAGCCTTCTGCACATGGCAGAATGACGTCAACTGTATCACTTTAAAGATGCAGTGCCGTGATTTCTTTCCCCCTATTTTTGTGGAACACCCACAAGTTAATTGTGTGCCCATGCATACTTAAGCCTTAAGCCTTGCCCACAGCTGTTGTATGGTAATGGGGGAGGGGTTGATTGATTGATTGATTGATGAATTTATTAACAGATTGGAGAATTACATTTCAAGCACAACTCAATACAAAACTGTTAACTGTGGACGACACCATAAAGTATTACACTTGTTTACAATACCATGTTCAATTCATCATAACAATTAGAGACATTACTCTTCTATATAGCCAAAAACAGGAAATCATCATAGAAGGTAAAAAACAACAACATATACAGCGAGGGGAAAAAGGGGTGGGTGGGGGATTCAGGTTTTACGGGGGCCAGTTTCAAATTGCAGCCGTCCGTAGATGCCCTTTGAGAGTGGTTTTGAAGGAGTCAAGGGATTCGCATTTCTTAATTACTGTTGGTAGGGCGTTCCACATTTTGGTGGCATAGGAGCGAAAATAATTTAGTCCCTTGTTTGTGCCGAATCTGGGAATCTGGGTTAGGGTTATGACGTCACTAAAGTTTCAGCTTTCAGGAAGAACCCAAAAATACATAGGGAAGACATATATTTTAATATTATAACAACATCTGGGGGTCTATTAGAGTAATGTTAACTACATAGACACATACAAAACAAAACAAAAAAAACAGTTCACAAATCACGACACTCCATCTTTAAATCTCCAACATGAGAACTGAAAAACAAAGCATGTGATGGGCGGACAAAGTCTCTGGTTTACAGTTACACTTGCTTGTGCAAAGGTGAAGGGAAAAGGGCATGGTGAGGCCAGCAGAGCCTCAACATTCAACTAATGTAATGTAGAGCAGGAGAACATTACCAGGGCCCAGAGGGGCTGTGGAGAGATGAACTCTACTCCCTTTCTCAAACATCCTCTAAAACCACATGCAGACTGATAACATCTTTACACCACACAGAAGCTCATGAATGGAAAATGTGGTTCAGTCGGGATTTGAGTTGACGCACGCAATCACGCACACACACAACAAAAGTTTTCATCGTGGATGATTGGATTGGCCTTGAAACAGAAGTCATGTTGATTTTGACTGTTAGATTGGTATATGAAAGGATTAGAGAGAGAGATAGAGAGAGAGAGAGAGAGAGAGAGAGAGAGAGAGAGAGAGAGAGAGAGAGAGAGAGAGAGAGAGATGCACATAGACTAGGAGGCAAAGCTTGCGATGCTTGTATAAGGGGTACCGCTATAAGGCTGCATTCACACATAAAACATGTGACTTGTGTCTGTCTTGTGTCTTGTCCGTGTTTAATGGCTGTGTTCATTGGAAATGAATTGGAGCAGCCATTAAACACAGACAAGACACAAGACAGACACAAGACACAAGCCACCCCCACCAGTGATCCAGATGGACCAACACGACCACCTAAAAAGAGAAAAATAGATTTTAAATTGCAGTAACTAGTTACTTTCATAATTTAGTAAAGTAGTAAAGTAATTAGTAAGTAATTAGTAAGTAATTAGTATATATATATATATATATATATATATATATATATATATACTAATTACTTTACTAGTTACTATATATATATATATATAGAGAGAGAGAGAGAGAGAGAGAGAGAGAGAGAGAGAGAGAGAGAGAGAGAGAGAGAGAGAGAGAGAGAGAGAGAGAGAGAGAGAGAGAGACTACCATGCTACCATGGGCGTATAAACACACGTATTTTTGCTTCAGTGGAAATTCTTTGCCCTGCTGGGGCACCACTGAGGGCACACAGAGCTGTACTTGAGTATTTCCATTTTTAAATATTTTATACTTTAGACTCCACTGGATCTCAGTGGTAAATATTATAGTTTTTACTGCAGTACAATTATTGGAAACTTTAGTAACAAGTTTAGATTACAAAACACAAAATAACAAGCTGTGAGATTGTATATCAGCTATTTTAGAAAGAAATTATAGTTTGAAAATAAATAAATGAATAAGCAAGTATATTTTGGTGCCAATACTTTGGTTCTTTAACTCAAGATGTTTTTTTTTAAAAACTTTGAATACAGGCTTTTTACTTCTAACAGAGTATTCTTCATTGTGATATTGATACTTTTACTTAAACATAAATCTGAGTAGCCTACTTGTTCCAGGGTGTATAGGCTTTGCCTCTTTCAAAAGTGTCGAGTTGATGACATACTGATGGTGGAAGCAGTGAGAATTTCCAACTTTGTTGAAACACAAATATAATGCATCACTGTCAAACCAAATCCTACTCACAACTCCAGACATAGCATGAAGGTACACAGTGGCTATTAATCATGACGAGTGATGTATGTTTTCTTAGTGCAATGACAGTCAAGAATTATAACAGAGTAGCTAATGTTTTCAATATCCGTAAATGGATTTTTATAGAAATGCTAAAAGTGTCTTCAGAAATGTTTTTCTCTGTAAAGGTGCAGTAAGTGGTGTTTGTTCAAATGAATATATAGCAATCATTGCTGTTCAGTAACAGGTGTACTCTCACTAGCTGTCTCTCCAGTGCTTTAGTAAACAGGAAATGCATTTTCAAGTTGGGATACCAATAACAGGAGAGATATCTCACACAGGATAAACAAGTCGCACGCACGCACGCACGCAGGCACGCACGCACGCACGCACGCAGGCACGCAGGCACGCACGCACGCACGCACACGAGAAGATATACCCAAGCTTGTAAGTGCTTTATTGAAATGTAGGTGGGAGAAAGAATGCAAATATCAGAAACCTGCAAAAATAGGGTGATTTTTCTATATATTTTATTTTTTGTTTGGCTCCCCAGGGTTCCTTTCCTAGAAATGAATATAGTGGAGTCAAAAGTGCAATTTGGTCTGTGAAATGTAGTGGAGTATTCACAGTAAGGGGAAAAGCCCAATTACTGTCCACCATTCCATAAAGTATACAGCAGGGCCCAGGGGCTAGCATGGGGTTACTCACCATGTGTAAAGCCTTGCATTGATGGAGAATGTTTGTGTTGATCAGGCACACTCTTCTTTTGTGCATGAGACTGTTGTTCCTGGACGTGCTTTAAATATTAAACATGTTCAATGGGAAAACAGTGTTGTAAGTAAAGGACACAAAGTGGATACATGACACTTACTCAATAATACTTTGAGAGTTGTCTTGGAAATTATAGACAGATTTTTTTAAACATAAAATCGCTGTGGCAATTGTTTTAGGATTCTTCATTCACGGGAAGGAATGCAACAGAAGCAACATTTCCCCATGAAGTCAACGCTTCACCGAATGAGTAATTGATAGAAAACTAGATAAAGTGCCCCTCGGGGGACACAGGTCTCCACCTGGGCAGGTTGTGGCCTCCTGGTGGCGCTATAATAGGCCAATGTGAAAAGGGTGCCATTTCTTCTCACGCCTTGGATGGCAATTCGATGATTTGAGGCATTTTGTTCCAAAAATGTGTTTTGCAAAAATGCACCTGTTGGCGGCGCTATAACAGGCCAATGTGAAAAGGGTGGGATATATTCCTCAGCCTAGTAGGAAAGACAGTGAAAGATTTCACGTAAATTGCACACTGCGTTCATGATTTGAGGCTTTTTGTTCAAAACGGGCCGATCCTGCAAACTTTGAAAGCCAATGTTAGCCAATTAGGATGGAATATGAAATATCGGACAGATCCGACTTGAACACATGACTATAGAGATAGTGTGTAACGATTTGCAGGATTTTTGGACAGAATCTGCAGGGAGAAGTAATATTAAAAAAAATGTTTTTCAAAAGTCGGCCTCCTGGTGGCGCTATAACAGGTCGTCCTGGAAATTTTGGGGCAGAGGTTCATCGTTGGCATCCAGGGATTGTGTGTGTGCAAAATTTGGCTTAAATTTGGTTAACGGTGCCGGAGATTAGCTGGTAACAGACGGACGGACGGACGGACACACTCACACACACACACGGCCGGAGTGCAAAACATACTCTCTCCCCATGCCTTCGGCTTGGTGGAGACAATACAATCATTTTGGGGGTTAATTATTCCTTTAAAGCGGTACTGCATGTGACTTTAAAAAAAAAATAATAATAAATTTTTATTTTGTATGGTAGAATATGTTAATATAATGTAACTGGGGTGGCTTTTGTCTCCCTGCTCTTCTATTGAGACATTTAGATTGATTCAAAACTAAAGTCATGTCTCACCTATAGACACAGGGTCTGATGCGAATTTTGACCTGATGGTCAAGATTCAATTTATAGAGGAATGTTAGACAGAGCAGCTTTAGCCAATTAAACCCTTTATACTTTGTTGACTAATGTCCCCTGCAGGGCATCCTTGGCCCATTCCTTTTTCTGCCCCTTTACAACAAATCTTTTTGCCAAAAATGCAAATTTAAAAGCTTACAACACACTGTGATGAACCCAGTGGTTCTCAAACTGTGGGTCGGTATCCCCAGGGAGATCTCCAAGTTATTTTGGGGGGTCCCCAGATGTTTGCTTAATATGCAGCATTGTTTTCTCACTCAACAGTAAACAAACAAACATCCAGTAGGCCTACAGGTATAAGTCTGCAGGGTACATTATACACGGGTCTGCAGGGTACACATTATAACGTTTGAGGACTTTTTAATATAAAAAGAACAATAAAGAAGTCCCGCGGTAGCCTGCGTGGAGGTCCGTGGGTACAGCGGGGGTCCTTGCGGAGGTCGGCGCGGGGGTCCGCAGACTAGAATCCCTTGGTGAAATAACATTGGTGCGCGACGTGATAAAGACTAGTGGGTTGTTGTTGCAACTTGCTGGCTGCAATGCTATCCCATTGGCTGAGCTATCCCATTGGCTGAGAGGTCGGCAATATCTCGCGTTTCGAGGCATTTTGTGACCATATCGGCTATTTTCACAATGGAACCGAGTCAAACTAAATGTAATGTAATGTCTCATCATGATCAACTCCTACAATTTCAGGGTGGGGGGGTCAAATATTATTATGTTCTGGGGTCGTGGACAGAAGAATTTGAGGATCACTGCTCTAACCAATCTGGGAGGTTGATAGTATAGCCATAACCCCCATTTGTAACGGAACAGTGAAGGTGCTAACAGCATCATGCTAATGTCACACTTTGCAGCTTCATACCAGAGCATGAGCTAGTTGTGACCTATAGATGACCTGAGCCCAGGCAGCCATGAAGCTCTCCTTCCATCACCATGAATGAACATCCATTGCTTTGCACCAGCTCTGTCTGTTAATTAAAAACAACCAAAATGCCCCAAATCATGAGCACAGCATGTGATTTTGCACGCACATTCCCGAGGAAGAACTGCCACTTCAAATCAGCCTCATGGTGGTGCTATAACATGTTGATTCGTGTTTTGTTTCGACCTCATGTAACTTTGTATGTGTTCTCCCTAGGGGCCAGGGAAAAACCTTTGCCCTGCAATTTTCACATCTGCCTTTTATAGCACCACCAGGAGGCCGACTTATGTAAAACACATTTTTTGACATTGCAAGATTTCATCCAAATTTCATGCAAATCGGTCCACATTATCTCTATAGTCATGTGATCAAGACGATTTTTCATAATCATATTCTATCCTGATTGGCTATAAAGATTGACATCTAAAGTTTGCAGGAGTGGCCCATTTTGAACAAAATGCAACAAAATTATAAACACATTGTTCAATTGCGGTGAATCTTTGCATGCACATTCACACTATTTTGAGGAACAAATGCCACTGTTTTAACATTGCACTATTATAGTGCCACCAGGAGGCCGTAAATCGGTACACTAGACATTATCTTATCTCTATAGTCAAGTTTCACTCTTAATGTTCAGCTCTGTTCCTGCAGCTGTCTGTTATCAACCTGCAGTTCTCCAGCCTCCTCCTGTGCCATCTAAGTTAAATATATGATTTTGTGGATTGTATGATGTTATATCTGTGTATCTTAACTTATGCCTTTGAAGGGCTTAATATTTAAATTAATGTTTCTGTGGATTCTCATTGGTCAATCTCTGAATTCAGAGGTTTGTTTTTTCTGAATAATGACCGATCAACTCTATAACAGACCGCTATGACTGTCTAATCAAAGCCTCAGAGTACCTGCTGCACAGCTTGACATTTGTATTTTTTTGCAACACTTTCATTACCGTAAGGAAGGAAATACTTAATTTTGTTACTTTTGGGTCAATTTATTAATTTACTAATTAAGTAGCCGTGTAATAAGTGGGATAATATGACACAGCGGTAGTTGTTCAGAAATAACATCATAGGCCTATTATCCCTTGCATCTGCATCATGTTTTCTTGCAATAAATCTGTATGTTATGCTCTGCTTTGGGGAGTCTGTGATCTCAAATTGTGTGTCATGCCTGCACAGATAATCTGTGGAGCAGAGTCAAACCACCAAACTGAATGCAACAGCGTTGCAATGTTTAATCCTGAGGTGAAGTGTCTAACTAACTGAACTATGTTGACTTTTGGAGGTCTCAAGCTGAAACAGTATGGGATTCACAGCAATATATGCTTCAAACATAATAGCCCACAACGAAGATTCTTTTTTGTTTTTGTAACATTGTGATTTGGCATGTCTTCCTTCTCAGAGCTGAGGCTTGGCCCTCAACAAATCCCTGCTGAATGCTTGTCAACATTGTACTGTATATGTTTGGTGTTATTTTTCAATTTGTTGTTTTTTTCCCCAAAAATCCCCCAAATCTGTCTATTTACAAAAAAATAAAAAAAATGAAAACTCTCCCTATGGACCTGACCCCAGAAATTCAAATAGGCTATGAGACCCAATTTAACCAGAGTATGTTTTGCTTTTGTGGGCGTTTTGCATATCCTATGATGGAGTTATTCTCAAACGTTTTCAATTTCAAGGACCAAGGGTTTGGTATATAATTAGGTCAATGACCCCTTTAGAACCCTGAGGGCGTACACATGGACCCAAATGGACCTGTAGTGATTCCATTTGAACATTCTCAGAGTTACAGATGTGTAAGGTTCCAAAAAAAAAAACGTTGGGAGCGGGAAAATGATAGCCTGGCTCCAGCACTGAATCGCTAGACAAAACATGGATAATGAAGCGAAACAAAATGAAAATTCAGGCTGAGTGTCATGCTAGGAAAATGACAGCAGCGGTGGCCGAACGGATAGCGGCGCGGTCTAGATACCGGAAGGTTCCCAGTTCGAACCAGCCGTCCGACACGTTAAAATTACCACCGCTGAAATGCCCTTGAACAAGGCATCAACCACTACGATGAAATGTGTTCTATGAGCAGGGCCTGGCTGGAAACAAGTTCTTGAGCTTAGCCCAGATACCCTGGGTAAATATAGATTTCATTTCATTTCATTTCACATGTGTGAGAATCTACATACATTTTTAGTGGTGTCACAAAATATGTAATTTCTGTCAGGCAGAAACCTCTATCTCCATACCGTATTTTACTTTTTGGCTTTTAACTTTTTCTTTCTCACTTACTTAACATGGCAGCCGCAGCCGGTAGGCTGCTATGTTTATGTTAAGTGGTCATAAAGGGTGGGCAGGAAGTTGAGTTTCTCAAGTGGGCCCTGATCCTGCATGCAATGGTTGAAACAACTTGTTCTTATCATGTCGGGTGGAAACCATAGGCGCGATTCATACTATTTTAGAGCCGAATAAAAGTCGGTTCGGCTCTGTAGAGCCTACAATGTGACGTCATTTGAGGTTCGGGGGGGCGGGTACCGTCCTAAAGTCGGCTCTTCGGTGCTACTGAAAATTTCTGAAGAGCCGAAATCATTTCGGCACTACAGCGCCGAAACAGCGATAAAATATGAGTATGAATCGGCCCTTACCTTTCAGGATTCAAATGCAAAAATTATCTAAAGTTGCACATCTACAAGCTGAAAACGCATTGCTTCGCACCTGCTTTGAATACTTTTGTGTCGCTCGGGCGGCCAGGGGGAAAAAAAACCCATAAAGTTAGAATATGGAGAGCAACAACATCTTATTTAAGTAGGCTATGACATGTGTGTCTCTGGAAAGTGTTAGCAGCTACAGTACATCCCTCGCTTCCGTTCAACAAGTTTACCTTACTGGATGCATAGGAGGGGAAGGATGTGCACATCATTCTTCATCGCCTTTTCAACATCGCATATTGTAAATATTTACATGCCGGATAGGACAAGTTGCTTTTGCAGTTTGAACATACTGTAGCTGCTACAGTATGTTCAAACTGCTTTCAGTATGTTCAAACTGCAAAAGCAACTTGTCCTAGACATTTGAATGCTACAGTGTAGCATAACAGTGCAGTGGTTTTCAAATGTCTTGTGCCTGAGGCAAGTAAAAAATATATCATGGCCTCCACATCGACAGTATGTGCTGTGGGCTCTCTGCACTCATCAGCGTCCCAAGAGAGCGTCACAGCACAAATCAGTACACCAGCCTCTTGTGTCCTCCTCACCTGCTCTTCATCTCCAATCGCCTCCGTACAACTCCTGCATGCCACTCTGTGCCAAAACGTAACCAGCCTTATGGTGCGTTCACACGGGCAGACGCAACAACGTATTTCCCGGCCTGGGCCGTGGCTCAGCGGTCCAGGCACCTTGGCTGGTAATCCAGTCTGGCAGTGTGCCGTGGGTTCGACTCCCGATCCCGACGGCCTTTACTGCATGTCACCCCCCCATCTCTCTCCCTATTTCCTGTCAGCCTACTGTCTGTCCCTCCATAAAAAATATAAAATAAAAGCCACAAAAAAAAAAAAACATTTAACAACGTATTTCCCGTGTGAACAGACCATTATGGTGCGTTCACACGGGCACATGTAAAAGATGCAGTCTACCATTCATTGTCAATGGAAGCCAGCGACATCACGCAATGATGCTAGCTGCTCCAAATCAACTCACAACGCGCGTTGTTAACCGTCCGTGGTTAATCAACTTTAGGCCTGACTCACACCTTTACAACAGATTGATGTATGGCTGATGCATGAGACTTATTGACTGATGCAAGCTCGCAATTCATTTCTAATGGGAGTCACATGGTTTGACACAACATTTGTGTTGTATGAGGGGGTGGGGGGCAGTCGAAACACATCCGAAAGCCGTACAACACAAATGTTGTGTCAAACCATGTGACTTCCATTGGAAATGCATTGCGAGCTTGCATCAGTAAACAAGTCTCATGCATCTAGCATCCAACAATGTTGTATGCTAGATGCGAAGGTGTGAGTCAGGCCTTACCTTTACAACAGATTGATGTATGGCTGATGCATGAGACTTATTGACTGATGCAAGCTCGCAATTCATTTCTAATGGGAGTCACATGGTTTGACACAACATTTGTGTTGTATGAGGGGGTGGGGGGCAGTCGAAACACAGCAGAAAGCCGTACAACACAAATGTTGTGTCAAACCATGTGACTTCCATTGGAAATGCATTGCGAGCTTGCATCAGTAAACAAGTCTCATGCATCTAGCATCCAACAATGTTGTATGCTAGATGCAAAGGTGTGAGTCAGGCCTTAGTCTGGAAACCAGACAAATCCGCCATTGCAAAAAAATAGATTTAGTGATATTAGTCTGGCCATGCCAGGCTAAATCAACTTGTCACACACATACGCGCACGCACGCACGCACGCACGCACGCACGCACGCACGCACGCACGCACGCACGCACGCACGCACGCACGCACACACACAGACACACACACACACACACACACACACACCCACACACACACACACACACACACACACCTCTGGCTCAGTGGTTCCATGTGTCAGTGTTCGCTCTGTACTTCCTCGTGAGTATAGTACCTAATGGAATCATTGACAGTGGTGGTGGGTGGGATGTACTTTTTTTTTTACTTAAGTAAAATTATCAATATCCCATTTCCCAACTTTTCAAAATGTATGCAAAATCATATGAAAATAGCTGATCTACATTCAGTACATTGTAGATTCTACAAGCTCACAACTGAGCGTGTACATCCGCTATTTTCAAATAGTCAAAGTATACGGTATAATAGGGCTTAAGTGGCTAATTGTTTAGCAATAATAATCAAAATCTATACTAGTAACTATAGTTTTCAAATCATTGTAGTGGAGTTAAAAGTGCAATATTTGCCTCTTGAGATGTAGTGAAGTAGAAGTAAAAGTGAAAATACCTCATAATTGTACTTGAGTATAGTCTATGTACTTAGTTACTTAGACTATAATCTGACAGTGCACTCTCCATCATGAGCACCACTGATACAGACTGAAGTGGAGCCCCTTCCCTTCGCACGGCACACTGGGCTTAAGGTGTCAATTAATGTACAGTACGCACCATAAGGCACTTACTTCCAGCACTTTAAATGCTCTTAGGCTTAGAGCAATTAAAATGCTCCACTTAACGTATTCATTACACTTCCATTACTGGCTTAGCAAGCAGTGGTTTACCCGAGTACTGTACTCAAGTATCATTTTGAGGTACTTGAAATGTTCCACTACACCTCAGAGGCCAATATTGTACTTTTTTACTCTAGCAGAGTTTTTTAACATCTTTAGTTACAAGTTACTTTGTAGATTTAGATTATGAATACAGAACACACTCATTCACACCAATTAAACCCTACTTTATACTTATTATATATGTATATACTTATATAGTTCGTCTATTTTCTAAAATGTTTGACAAATACATTTTAGTACTTTCACTTTGGTAACTTTGTAACTTTACTCAATTAAAACGATGAATAGTTGTGAGAACACATTTTTTTATTTGTGGTATTGATACTTGAGTACTTCTCGCACGACTGAGTCTAAGCCAATAAGAGGCTGGATCAAAACAGACGCTTCAAGGTTTGGTGGGAGAGCAAACAGAGTGCTTTGGTGCACAATTGACATTTCAAAGATCAAAGCCTGATCAAAGATAAAAGACTGAATGATCATCCTTAACTATAGGACCTGCATTTATGTGACGTGGCCAATTAGGTCACATTTGACTTGCCCAGTTATACCGGTAGTATACCCAAAAATGGCACTTGAGTTTGATACGTCTTTCTTAGCCTTACTGGACCACCCTAACAACAGCGAAGCAAGAAGTGAACTGGATGTATTCGACAACAATAAGCGCCTGGAGTTCCAGCAAGCCCCGCGATACCTTGGTCAATGTCTGGATAGAACTCTCCTTCAAACAACACCTTGAAGAAGTGACGGCCAAAGTGTCTCACTAATCCGACGTCTCACCGGTACCAGCTCAACACCTTGAAGAAGTGACGGCCAAAGTGTCTCACTAATCCGACGTCTCACCGGTACCATCTGGGGTGCATCTGCCAAGGTGCTTCGACTCTCCACACATGCCCTGGTCTTAGCCGCAGCTGAATACTGTGTCCCAGCATGGTGCAGAAGCCCACATGCTGCAGGAAGGTCGACGTTGCCATAAACAACGCTCTTTGGGCCATAACTGGCTGCCCGAAGCCCACGCCAGTGTTCCACCTTCCAGTACTAGCAGGAATCCTGACGGCCTCCGACGAGAGGCTGTTACCCTTGCCCTAGCAAGGAAACCCAGAGACATGACTGGTATATCCTGCACAATACCACAACAGTGCTGCCTGCCTCTAAATAGAATATTGTTTGGGGGTCCCTGGCACAAAATAATAATGATTTGGGTGTCCGTGACATGAAATAATTATGTAATAAATACATAATAAATGTATGTATTGTTTACTTTAATGAAATGATTGACTTTGATGTCATTTACAGGAATATGCATGCATGGTGTTATGCAATATACTGAACATGCACTTATGGTTATGGGTTATCACTGGCTTTAATTAGTGCATTGATTAATGTGCTGCTGTGTGTGCGCATGTGCGTGTGTGAAATGTGTGTGTGTGTGTGTGTGTGTGTGTGTGTGTGTGTGTGTGTGTGTGTGTGTGTGTGTGTGTGTGTGTGTGTGTACGTGTGACTATGTGCGTGTCACGTCAGTGCCTCTTCCCTGTCCCATGGGGGCCAGCAGGCTCCTGCAGCACCATGCCATATAGGGGCCTATGATCAGGCGCCCCACAGCGTGTCTTTGACAGCAGGAAAAAGGCCCCGCATGTACTGTAAAACCAACAAACAATAGGCTTCTCTTTCACAACACACACACACACACACACACACACACACACACACACACACACACACACACACACACACACACACACACACACACACACACACACACACACACACACACACACACACACTCTCAGGCTCAGATGTGGGAAAGGAATCTCACAACACATCTGTATCTCATAGCTTCACTGTCGGGTGGAAACCTTGTATGCCCAAAACGGTTACTTTTCAGGGAATGGTTAAAAAAGAACCACGTGTTCCAAATAATCCAATCAATGTAATTATTATTTAGTCCCTTTAAACACTCTTGATAATACTTATCATTGGTTCAGTATTGATAAACACATTATCAACTTTCACTTTCACTTATAGCAAAAAGAAAGAAAAAGCCAAAGCAAAAAAAAATAGAAATGCACTCTGTCGAGATGCCAACTTGTGCCTGCTTGCACTACTGGTGCGCAAGCAGAACGCGCCATCACCACTGCCATCACCGCTTTGTATTATACCGTATGTATCTCTACTTTGAGTGCTACCAACTATTGTCTAATTCAACTGCTGTTCTGAATCCTTTAGACCCGTTATCGACCATACATACATACATACATACATACGTATACACTCACACCTCATTCATTTTTATGTTCATCTTTCTGTTCAATTAAATAAATTGTATCCAGGCCTTGCTGTGAACTTTTACTCTTTTAGGTTGTTTTATTAATGTCCATTTTTTACCAAGTATATCCATTTTACCATTGTGTTTTAGAGGATGGGTTCGGACCATGGTTTAGGTATGCGGTCTAGTCTAACTTGGACTCAGGGGGGTGGACGCCTCTGCCTTGCATAGTCCCCAGTGAATAGGCAGGTTGCCCTTCACTGGTAACCTTACTTTGGATTTTAAATATATGAAGGTATTGTAGGCTGGGATTTTACAAAAAAAGCCCCCCTTTTAAATACATACATACATACAGACATACGCAGACATACATACATACATACATACATACATACATACATACATACATACATACATACATACATACATACATACATACATACATACATACTTATAAGGTATGCCATCTGGTGGCTAATGAACCAAACACACATTCTCAGAAGTTGAAGCAGTTTTAGAGGACCCACTTTTAGGCCAGTGCAACAGAGCATGCTTTTGCCTTTTTTTTTAAACCTTACCCATTTTAACCAAATACATACATACATACATACATACATACATACATACATACATACATACATACATACATACATACATACATACATGGGGGACAATTTAAAACAAAGGCGGCTTGCTGTAGTTTGCGACTAACATACATTTGCATGCACAAGGGCTGCCAAGTAGGCTATCTTTTGTTGTTTTTCTTTCTCTCCCTCTCTTCGAAGTTAGACTGGACAAATAAACTCTAAACTGACTGGGCCACGGTGGGCTGACGCTCATGGTAACTTGCGCCGTGGGTGGAACGGGTGGAAAAGTTTGGTTACATTTTAAAAGAGAAGAGGGGAGCTAAATGCAATAATGTAGCACAGTTGTTAACTTAATAAGTAGGCTACATGCACGAAAGGGAACATTTCGACAATGCATAGGCATCTGTCAATAATGCATTGTATTAAACCCAAATGTCCCTGGGGAGACGTCCGGAGGCCGTTGCTCTGGCGCCCCCCCAGCCACAGAGAGCAAAACCCATTAGGACCAGCTCCCGGTTGCCCCCCACAACCCCCCTCCCCCGGTCCCGGAGGACTCAACACTGCCTTCCTCCTCTGCACCCGGACCCCCTAACGGGGCTCGGGAGGTGGCGGGCAGCTCACCCTATCCCCTTCCTTCTGCCTCCTCGACACCTAGGCCGACCCACATGACCACTGGAACCTCTCCCCGTTTCCAACCCATAGAGTGCTCCACCTGTGAGGAGTCCACAGCCCCAAGCCCACTCCAACCCACCTCACTAGTCCTTCCCACCACACCCACCACTCCCCAGCACACCCCAGCATCAGTACAAGGCATTGTATTAAATTCCATTTCCCTTTCCCCCACAGGAGGCGCCGGTGTGAAGCGCGGGATCGGTACCCTAGGATCCCGGGTAATGATGAGTAGGCCACTATACGGTAACAACCGTGACCAAACAGGCCCCTCTGAACCCTGTCAGAACCACCCGATCCCGCAGCCTCTCACTACTGGCGCCTCACAGCCACACACGTCACCACCCCCTCCGGCCCCAGCACTTCCCTGTATACCTACATATCACAAGGCCAGGCCTAAGAGAAAGGTGCAGGACTGGAACATTGTGGTCCGAAAGCCGGTGGCCATCTTGGGGGACTCCAATTTAAATAGAATCCCACCATCACACCACACTATCATGCAAATAGACAGCTACCCTGGGGCGACCTTCCACCACCTGACCAGGGTCTTTGAAAAGGCGGAGGTTCACCCCAGGGTGGAAGAAGTGATTCTCTCGGTGGGCATCAACTGCAAGGACAATGATACAGACCAGACCTCTTATAGGCAGCTGAATGGAATGCACAAGGAGGCACAACGGACTTTTCCGAACGCCACCATCCATATTCCCCTCATCAACTTCTCCCAGTTCCTGACAACCAACCAGAAAAAGAACATCACACTCATGAATCAGTACATATCAACACATTTCCCATACATTCCACCAGTTGACCCCGGCCAGTTTCACACAGAACCCGACAACATACACTGGACACACACCACAGCAGTCACAATTTTTAACCATTGGTGCACAGTGCACACAGTTAAATTTTCCCTAAACAGGAGCCGAAGCCTGGATTCCTGTCCTACCTCTCCTCTTCCTTTGGTACCTACCTTGTTCCCAACAGGCTCCCCTCCTCCTCCTCCTCCCCCT